>NW_024426996.1:25249185-25317999 GCF_017311325.1 Ursus maritimus | reverse complement strand
TGCTGGTCATTGTTTTTTTCAGTGGCAAAAATGCTAAGCAGGCCCCTGTGAACTGTAATTGCTGTCTCTGCGTGGCTACTGGTAGACCTTGCTTTTCTTCCTTGTTCCTTGCCATCTCTACATGTCTCAGTTTTGCCGGTCTGGGTTGGGTGAAACTGAAGTGAATCCTTTGTACAGTGCCCTGCAAGGCTAGAGAAGTTGTTCATTCACTGTGTTCTTACTTTCCTGGTAAGGGGAATTTGTCTGAGGGTTACCTGTTGGCACTGAGCAATGCTGGCTTGGGGAGTAGGATAATGCAGGCAAAATGAAACTGTCTTCCTTCTGTTTTGTGTGTGATATTCTCAGATTTTTTGTTCTGCTGAAGTTTCTTAAGAGGGCTACAGAGCTCTCGCAGCGGTGTTTCATTTGTGACTAGTTATCTAGTTGTTGATCTTTGTGGGGACACAGAAGCTGGGGTCTCCTAGGCTGTTATTTTGGTAATGTCACATCTACATTGACTTTCCTAAAAAGCATGACTCTGAATGCTTTCCGTAAGTCTGGGCAAATATTCACACTTGTTGACTTTTCCAATGCTTACATGTGAGAGAAAAGCAAGAAATCTACCGAGCCATTTGCAGTTTTATGGGAATAAAGTCCTGGTCTTTGCAATTCCTGTAAAGTCCTTCCAATCAAAAAATTCACTCTGAAGTCCCAAAATAGTATTCTTATATTTTAAATATTCATTTCAGGTATCTTTTCTGTCTGTGTGTCATATTTCCCTAATAGCTTAAGATGATCAGCTCAAAACAGCTTCAGATGATCAAGGGTTCAGAACAAATACATGAAATTAATTAATAATTGATGCAGATTAGGTATTGTTATTTTAGAAGTAGTATGGCCCTTCATATCCTTTGAATAAGATTAGTCCCTCTCTAATTCTGAGATTATAAACTTCTAAATCAAAGCAGAGATGTTGGAATAACAAGTCATTCCACAAAATTTCACCAAAAAAAGAACAGATTGACACTCTTTCCCACTTGAATTTATCTCTCTCATTCTGAAATTTTCACTTGAATTTTACAAAAGGACTTTATTCTATGAAATCAAAAGGCTGAGTTGCCATATTCTCCCTGATAATACACGTCACAAAACTTGTGACATGAGTGTGTACAGTGTCAAATGAAATTGTGATACAAGCAAATTTGGTTTGGCAAAACATTTAAGAGACCATAGCATAAAATCTGTTTCAGATGAAGTATCAACTTCTCTTTTCTTTGAAATATACAAATTCAAAAAATTAAACATCAGGACAAAGTATTTTAAAAAGTTCCTTCTTTCGAAAATGAAATGTCAGAAACTCTCTCCTTTAACAAAACAGGTTTTGTTCTGGTAGCTAATAGCATATCTCTAAATAATGTGCTTGAATCAAAATCTTTTAATTTATACATTTTAATTGACTTTCTACTGATGTTTTGCTATAAGAGCTGATAATCTAGTCTCCTTAATTTTTTCTGTCACATTCTATTCTATGATCATAATTAAGCTATCTGGACTTGTTGACTGTAAAATTTATAAACCATTAAACAATGTTTACCTAGTCTATGAAAGTATTGTTTACTGAATAAAAAAAGTATGCTATAACGATAGCAGTACTTGCTTACAAAATTTTGGATTAGCTTGAGATTCAGTGCACTTTTCCTTTTCTATTCCTTACTTGTTTTTATCTTTTCCCCCCCTAATTCAACTTTCCCTGTTCCAGGATCCTATCTAGATTACCATGTTACATTTAGTTGTCAAGTTTCCTAAGACAACTCTTGGTTGCGACAGTTTCTCAGACTTCCCTTGTTTTTGATGACCTTGTCAGTTTTGAGAAGTACTGGTCAGACATTTTGTAGAATGTCTGGAATTTGATGTTTTTTTCATGATTATAGTGGAATTATTGGTTTTGGGGAGGAAGCCCACAAAAGTAATATGTCATTCTCATCACATTATCTCAAGAGTATCATATCAACTTTATCATAGCAACATGACATCGCTATTAATGTTAACCTTGGTCATCTGGCTGAAGTGGTCTTTGTCAGGTTTCTCTACTCCGACAATATTGATTTTTGTCCTTTTGCACTATACTCTGTGGAAGGAAGTCAGTATGTACAGCCCATACTCATGCTGAACCTCCTTGAAGACAGATTATCTACATAAATTTGTTGAAATTCTTCTGTAGGGGAGATTTGTTTAGTCTCTCTCATTTATTTATTAAATTGTTTATAGCAGTATAAACTCATGAATATTTACTTTATACTTTGGTTTATAATACAATACTGCTTTATTTTGTTGCTCAAATTGTTCCAGCTTTGAACACCGAGAACTCTTTCATTGGCTCCTATGTCACGTTGTTAGACCCCATCATTGTGTGTTTCCTTTTAAGACTTTCTTGCTTTCTGGAACTACAAGATGCTCCAGGATCATCTAATATATGTTGTGCTCCAGGCTTAGAATCTCCATTTACCCAAGGATTCCTGGTTCTTTTTTTGGAGAATGATATTAGAAACTAAGATCTGAACATTAGGTATGCTCATTGTTCTTGGGAGATTGTTGCTTATTGACCCATTCACCTGACAAAGCAGGAAAGCATACGTGTGAATATTAACCAAAGTACATACACATATCTATAAATAACTCCGTATGTAACCATCTATATCTATATTAAGTTAAACATGAGTTCATACTGATGTTTTCAATTCTAATCCATTAATGTATAGATCAGCAAGCCTTCTCCCCTTGCTTATCTCTCACTTCCCACTTCAACTACATACATATCAATAGTTTTATGAAGGAATTGTCATTGTGTAATTTTACAATTAATAATTTGTTTTATAGATTGGATGTAATTACATAAACAAGAAATACAGCATTTAGTGCATTATCTGTACTGCCATGCGTGTTTCCATTTACCATGAAGTTGATTGATGAGGGAACAGAAGGCAAGCTGAGGACAAAGCAGAAACTGACACCCCGCAACCCCAACCCCACCAAGGGATGTAGGTGACATTCCTCAGGCACGCCTGGCTGCCCTAAAGAACAAAGAAATAGTTAACCTATAGATACCACAATCCTGCAAGACTCAAGTCTCCCTCAGTTTACAAATGTCTTAGCAGTTTACAAGAACGAAGCATTTCTACCAATAACCTAGCTTCCGGAAGGGAATGTAGATACAATTAAATGTCCTTATAATCTGCAGGCTCCAGGAAGTTCCCAACCATCTTAGTGTTAATGCCTTGCTAGAGGGAAAAACAACTTTAACTTGACAGTGGCAAGGCCTCTGGTATCTTGTGAGTCTTCTTTAACATATGAAAGTATTTCCTCAACCTCCCTTTTTCCTTACCTTCTCCCAACCCCATGGTATATAACAGCCACCCCTCACAACCCTGGTGCAGCAGCTCTTTCTGCCCATGGGTCCTGTCCCGTGCTTTAATAAACCACCAATTTTGCACCAAAGACGTCTCAAGAATTCTTTCTTGGTCGCCGGCTCCGGAATCCACCCCACTGAACCTCACATATATTCCCCAACCTCATCATTGATGGGCACTGATGTGGGAAACAAAGGCAGAAGAAAAATTATTAAATTTCTTTACTATCTACAGCCCGTTAACAAGTCCTTGAAACCAAAGTAAGTGACATTTCTCTAGGGACTCAACTGCCTAGATGTTAATACTTTGCTAAGGGCAAAAGGCAATCCCAGCCCAGTCCCACTCCCCTCATCCTGTATGCCTACTTTAACATATAAAAATTCCTTTAAAAATTTCCTTTATCTCTAAACTCCTCAAGATATGGTTGGCAATCATCCCCCAAGCATATGGCTCACCAATATATATCTGAAGGGTCTCATGACCAAGGTTTTATTAGACAGTTATAAATGACCCCTTCCAAAGAATAGCTAGCCCCCTCAAGGTCCTGGAAACCTTGCTTCCAAAATTCCTTAGAGACTTACACTATCCCTAACTCCCTCCCAACTTGGAAGTATATAATGGGCCACTCCTCTTGACCCCAGTACAGCTCTTTCTGCCCATAAGTCCTATCTCCCTGCTTTAATAAAACCACCTTTTTGCACCACAGACATCTAAAGAAATCTTCTTGGCCATCAGCTTCGAACCCTAACATCTTGTCTTCCATCAGGCATTATACTCATACTGATTTGAATAACTCATTCCTTCCCTAAAATTTTCAGACCCCTTTTGACAAGTCTATGAGTAATTAACTTGTAATAGCACCAGAAATTAATGGTCAGAAGGGTTTTTTCTGGCACCCAAAGGACCTTTTGTTCACAGGATTTCCAACTGGCCATTAGGGAGCCAATTTACACATCTTTTTTACATCTAGAGTATTAAATTTCATACATTATTTTCTCTGACTTATATGTACTTCTGTTCTTATTCCATTAATCTACTAAATTTTCATTAAACTATGATTAAAAACATGGAAAGAGACATTATGTACAGAGACTATATGTTCTTCAGTTTCTATTCAGACCATTAATATTTTTTCAACCTAATCTAGTTATCCAAGGTAATTGATAGAGAACATAAAAATTTACATTCAATGATTATAAACAATAGAACAGTTAAATAGAAATCTCTAAGATTGTTGTATCAAATTACATTTTTTAGACCTTTTCTTTCTTATAAATTTCAACAGAGCACAATTCTTTCTACGCATATTTCAGTGCTTAACCTGGCAATAGCAGGTTGGAATCTAGCGATCACACTGTAGGAGAAGCAGAGCCAATCTTCTGTCATCGGAGCTTATAAGGGTTTTTTGGTTTTTGTTTTGTTTTGTTTTGTTTTGTTGTCAGAATAACAACAGAATTCGAAATGTTAAGCAGTAAACTTGTAGACCGGCAAAATAAAGACACCGTTTACTTCATTCTTACTGAGGGGCTACTGTGGACCAACTCTGCCCAATAATGATGCAGTTTTGGAATACAGGTGAGGTTTGGTGGGGTGACGTCCAGAGCCTATGGCCAAGAAGGAATTCTTGAGACATCTTTGGTGCAAAATGATGGTTTTATTAAAGCATGGGGGCAGGACCTGTGGGCAGAAAGGGCTGCCCTGGGGTTGTGAGGGCCTATTGATTATATACTTGGAGCTGGGGGAGTTAAAGGAAAAGGCAGGTTTTCTAAAGAGCTTTCATATGCTAAAGAGGACCAACAGAACCCTGGAGGCCTTGCCATTGTCAAGTTATTTTTCCCTCCAGTAAAGCATTAACATTAAGACAGTTGGGAGCTTCCTGGAGGAAACTTATATTCTGTCTGCCTCAAGTATTTGTCAGTGGGCTGCAAGTTATAAGGACATTTACTTTTATATACCTTTCCTTCTGGAAGTTAGGTTATTGAATAGAAAGAAAGCTTTTTTTCTTGTAAATCACTGAGACGTTTGTAAACTGAGGGAGACTTTCGTCTTGCAGGACTGTAATCTCTGTAAGTTCACCATTTGTTTTTCTTTCCCTTAGTTTTAGGGCAGCCAGGAGTGCCTGAGGAATGTCACACATATGGGGGGGGGGGACTTGTGGGGTGTCGGCTTGCCTTCTGTTCCCTCATCAATAGGGCTTAGTTCTTTATGTGTACTATCTTATGGAATATTCATACCGTTATTGGTATTATTTCAAGATCATGTACCAATCTGGAAAACTCAAGCACAAAGACAATGCCCACTACCTTTTAATTTAATTGTCTCAGTCCATGTAGTGGTTTTAGAATTGTTAACCTGTACCTGTAACCGACTTTGTCAACTAGGATAATCTTAACTACTGTTATTTTTGCCTTAAAAATTCCCACAGAATCCACTCATTTCCAGAGGTACTTAGGTCAGCACCTTTTTCCCCTTAACTCCTTCGGTGAGGTTGTTTGTAGTAAATTAGATTACTTATCATATTCTGTATTCCATCTTGGGAATCTCTCAGTCTCCTAATTTCTTGAATTGTGTATCTTAAAGTTTCCTCTCTACACTGTAAAATTCTATGAGTTTTGAAGAAGGAGCAGTGTAATTTCTACGCTAGGACAATATCATATAGGAAAGCTTCACCACTCTAAAGCATCTTCTGTATTCATCTATTGAATTTACTTCCCCACCTCCCCACCCCAAAAAACGCTGGCAACACTGATCTTTCCAATGTTTCCATGGTTTTTCCTTTTCCAGAATGCCACACAAATGGAATAATACAAGAGGTAGCCTTTTCAGACTGGCTTCTTTCACTTAGCAATATGCATGTAAAATTCTTTATCCATGTCTTTGTATGGCTTGATAATTCATTCCTTTTTATCCCTGAATAGTATTCCATTGTATGAAAACACCAGTTCATTCATACATTTTCCTATGAAAGCCATGTTGGTTGCTTTTGGTGGTTATAAATAAAGCTGCTATAAACATTCTTCTAGAGGATTTTTGGAGACATAGGTTTTCCAATCAGTTGGGTAAATACCTCAGAGCCTGTTTGCTGGGTGATATGGTAAGATTACGTTTGCTTTTGTAAGAAACTAACAAACCGTAATCAAAAGTACCTATACCATTGTGCGTTCCTACCAGGAATGAATGAGAGTTCCTGTTGTTTCACATCATGTGCTTGCCAGTTTTTTGGTGTTGTTGGTGTTTCGGGTTTTAGCCATTCTGATAGGTTTAGAACAGCATCTCGTTGTTTCAATTTGTGATTCCTTAATGACAAATTATGTTGAACCTCTTTTCATGTGATTATTTGCCATCTGTATATCTTCTACAGCAGAGGGTCTCTTCTGATTTTTGACCATTTTTTTTTCTTGGGCAATAAGAAAACAAGAGCTGTTTGTTTTTTTATTGATGAGTTTTAAGAGTTCTTCATGCATTTTGGATACAAGTCTTTTATAAGACTTGCAACCTCTCATTACTATCCAATTCAAATACAGCAATTATATACTGGGCGACTACAATTTAAAAATTTAACATGTAAATTACTTAGAGTACAAAGATGAAATATATTGTTGTTGTTGTTTTTTCACAAGATGCTTAAAGTAAAGAAGACATTAAGAGAATAAGAAATAAAATAAAAATAAGTCTTTAAGGAAAACGAAAGAAGTACCACATCAATGATATAGCCAACTAGTGATAGTGGCCGTCACGGGAAAACATAGGGCTAAAAGGAGTTTGAGAATGTAGCATCGTAGAAAGACAGAGTTTCCCAGACCGTAGGATAAAAGTAATTATTTTGAAGGGGCAGCGGTGGAATAGAATAATGGGTAAGTGATCCTACTTCAGAGCTGAGAGAGGACGATGAAGAAGACTTTTTGTTGTAATCAAGAAAAGTGAGGACTTATCATTTAAGTGGTTTTCTGCTTTTCTCTATAAACGGGAAATAAATGGGTCGTTTGGAAGCTAGAAACATAAATTAATCACAAAAACAATGATGCAGTTAATTTAACTAAGTAGAATGATACTGGCATATCTGAAAATAAAACAGAAAAGTGACTAAGACACAAAGCACCGTAGTTGACGGTGGAAAGCATCTGACTCAAAGGCAGCTGCATCTCCCAGAGCACAGGCACTGCCGGTTGTCTAAGGGCAGGATCATTGCAATTTCAGGCTCTGAGTGGAAAGTACCTCTTTTCTCCCTCAAGTTCCCCACGTGTACTCTTATGCCCTAAATTCTTTTGTGGGGGGATCACTGACCTTTACTCTTCACTAGGAACTTGGACTGAAATGCCAAAAACAATGGCTCGATCTCCCAGCCAGACATAAACATTTACAGTAAGATGTGCATAACCAAGATCAGATCTTTGATCTGAGAAAAAAAAATTTTTTTTGATAATGAGGACATGCCAGGAGAGAAAGGAAGAGACTTGGAGATGCTAGTTAGGTAAAGAGGAAGAGAAGTCCCCTCCCTCACCGCTTGATCATGAACCAGCCTTGCCTGTTGACTTCTGTGGTCATTGTTTTTGGTTTCACTGTGGTACCCCAGTGTGTCAACCTAGAAACATATGGCCAGGTATCTACCAACCTCTCTAGCGTCAGAAGCAAAACAACAGCACGTCAAAAGGCAAACACACTTGACCCAGTCATTGCCCGCCCTGGGTGGAACACGAAGGTAAGCAGGTGGAATACACAGGTGTGGTTTGCGTTATATTTTATGTGGACTGAACTTACAGGAAAGAGGTAATTCTTAAGTGATGATTCCTTCCTTTATGGTAATTCCCAGAATAGAGTTCTGGAAAATATTATTCTTGGAGAAGCCATTTCAAATCTATGATTACTAAAGGGGGGCAAACATTTCTGGTGCTTTTGGCTAGATCACCTCTTCATATATTCTATTACCATTAAGGTAGGGAATTTGGTTTTTATAGGAACATAGAGGAAGAGATCTCTCGAAATCCCTAGATGATTAAACACTGTTTATTCATCTGTATTTTAAAATAACACCAGTTATAGATTAAGATGGAAAAAATGACTATGAAAAACTGAAGAAAACCATGAAGAGTGCACCAGACAGTAAGAAAAGATCTTTGTTCCCCAGGTTGCCACACTTGCTATCAAAACTCTCATTGTTGTATGTGCCTTTATTTTCCACTTAATAGTTTTCTACTGCTTCAAAAAAGCACAGAATTATTTTTTAAAGCAAAGTTAACAGAAATAGGTGTTTTCCACAATTTCAGGGCCCTTCCTCTGGGAAGTTCTCTGGAAGGGACTATCAACTTGATACAAAAGACTCAGTTCTATATGTACCATATCTCCAAAGAGGCGGTAACGATCTTCATCTGAATTTCCAGCCTCAAATATATTTAATGTAACGTTAGGTATGGCTATGGCCTCAACATATCTTTTGCATTTTTGAGAATGAAGATTGGGCAGGTGATTTTTGCAATTAAAATATGCTGATGGTTGCCATCAGTTATGGCCCACATATTGTTATGGCCCACAATAACACATAGGGTCACGTCTTTGCTATTCTTAGAAGTCCCTGAGGAAATTCCCAGCCTCACAAGAAAGTTAGGCAAGGCTTTAGCAAGAACAAAAGGGCAGAAAGTACCAAAAGAGTATGTAGATACTGCCACGAATAGAGTGAGAACAAAACTTGTTTTGCAGCTAGAAAGAAACAGGTTGCAAAGCTTCCGACCTAGAAAAGCATGCATATGAAGTCCAGAGATTGATCTATGGATGAAATGGATAGTTACCCCGGTTATGCAACTTACAAATTACTGGGGTTTTCACCCCTCAGGCTGGCTGTGAAGATTTTTTCCCATCAACCTGTTGATTCATCACCTGCATTTTGGAAGTTGCTGGAAAGGGAATGACAAGTCCAAGGGCATCCCTCATTAGCATAAGTTGATTTGTCAGGTAGCTGCTGCTTCTTACAGTGTGTGCTTATGGATTTAAAGCCTTTAGTGATCCCCCAGTAACAGACCACCTCAACGGGCTAGGCACGCAGTTTTAGTCAGCCTCTTAAAAGGGCTTTGCTTCTAGTCTTTCCCACATCAGTTGGTCCACTGCTAAGCTGCGTTTTCAGTTTGGTTAGGCCAATAGATGGAAACAGAACTGACTACTCTCTCTCCAACTCACCCTGTCCTGTGACACACAAATTCCTCTATCCCTAGGAGTTGAAAATAGCCCTTCCTTATCTTCTCCATTCCAACCTATGTGCTTAGATGTCTTTGTTAGTTTATAGTGTTAAGGGAAAAAAATTGAAATTTGGAAAGATTACTGCATAACTTTTCAGAGCCATACTTGAGTATTTTCTGTCAAACCCATATAAGTTAAATCTCTCTCTCTCTCTCTCTCTCTCTCTCTCTCTCTCTCGGTGATGTAGCTTGTTGTTGTTGTTGCTATATTTTTTATTGAGATATAACTGTCATAGAACATTGTATTTGTTTCAGGTGTACAACATAATGATGGGGATTACAAATTACATAATAGTGGATGTAATGTTGCTTGATTTTTTATTTCCTTTATTGTGTCCATCCTCTGCAAAGTTCGATGCTAATTGGTAGAGGATTGATAAGTGCAAATTGTTTTTGTCCATGAGCAGTACAAATTAGTTTTGCGCAACAGAAAAAATAACATCAAGTGTTACGATTTTATTATCCCGTGGGACACTAATCAGTTTTTAACTAGTTTTGCAATTTAGTCCCAATATTCTCTTTTCCTACCGGTTACATATATCTCTCCTCTCTTTCTTTGAACCAGTGTTAATCATCCCTTTAGTTTTCTCAATAATGAGTAAAATAACTCATTTGGCACTTTCTCACTTTATGCCTGAGCCGCAGTTTTAAATTATTTTTTAAGAGGCACCTGGGTGGCTCAGTCGGTTAAGCATCTGCCTTTGGCTCAGGTTGTGAGTCCAGAGTCCTGGGATCAAGCCCCACATGGATCCTGGGATTGAGCCTGCCTTGGGCTCCCTGCTCCATGGGAAGCCTGCTTCTCCATCTCCCTCTGCAGCTCTCCCTGCTTGTGCTCTCTCTCTCTCTCAAATGAATAAATAAAATCTTAAAAAAAAATTTAAGAAGAGATAAAGATTCCATCACTGTAAAAGTATAACACAGTTTATAACCCCATAGTCACCAAAAAATTAGAATATACTTGGATGACAAGTTATGCACATGACATTTTTGGTAAGACCAGTTAATGTAAAAAGCAGGGTTTATATGTGAATTGATGCAGTGATATAATTTAAGAAAAGGCTGCTATATAAGAAGGAGCCGTGTGTGCCATGGGAACAAATGAATCAGAAGTTCAAGAAGGAAACAGTCATCTCTTAAGGAAATAAAAAGTGCTCTCAAGCAGGGATGAGATGTTAATTCTTTAGTTGTGATACCATCTCTAAATTGTCTATAAATTTTCAGAAGGAAAAAAATAGATTTCCCTCTTGCAGTTCTCAGGAAGGCTTGAATTTCTAAAGCTCCTTTCAAGAAATAATGCAACCCACAGCAATATCAGATATCCCGAGCTTATCATTTCACTTAACATTTGTAAATGAGAGGGGCGCCTGGGTAGCGCAGTCGTTAAAGCGTCTGCCTTCGGCTCAGGGCGTGATCCCGGCGTACCGGGATCGAGTCCCACATCAGGCTCCTCCGTTGTGAGCCTGCTTCTTCCTCTCCCACTCCCCCTGCTGTGTTCCCTCTCTCGCTGGCTGTCTCTGTCAAATAAATAAATAAAATCTTTAAAAAAAAAAAAAAAACATTTGTAAATGAGGACATTTCATTGCTTATTTAAACATTATTAAAATAAATAAACATTATGGGAAGCCTTGTTGTTTTCAAATACAAGGTCAATGAACCCACGGAATTGGCACTGGCAGAGCTAGCATGGCCACGCTGTAAAGTGTGATCTTATAGGCTTACCCTGCCCTAAATACAAATTCACGCATCTGTCTTCTTCCTCCTTCCCATAAATATACTTTGAGTGTTTAGATTAGGCCAGTCATTTGATCAGGGACTATGGATAAAATGGACAGGAGGCAGACACAGTCTTTTGCCCACATTGGACTTTCAACCTAATGAGAAAGTCAAACAATAAGCTAGTAATTGCACAAAAAAATTGTAACTATGCAAGTATTACAAGGGGAGTACATCAACTTATTAATACACATAGAAACAAAAATTTATAAGATAATCTTTATCTTCATTACATGCAACCCAGTCCAACATTTTTCTATTCCATTCTATTCTATTTCCTTTTTTTAAAAAATGCTAGTCATAACTTCCTGAACTTATTTCATAACCTAGTACCAGGGGGGTAGGGTATTTGGCTTAGTCAGAAAAGTCGGAGAAACCTTCCCCAAAGAAATGATGATTGGGCCAAGGTCAAAGGATGAGTAAGAGTTAATTAGGTAAAAGAAGGGAGGATAAAATCATCAGAACACAGAGCAAATGCAAAACTTGGGGACAAGAGGAAATAGATGTGTACTTGGGCCTGAAGCAAGGCCAATGTCTGCAGTGCAGAGAGCAAGGGGGTATCTGGTGCCTGATGAGGTGGATAGAGAGATAGCCTATTCCAAGCAGGATTTTACAGGCCATGTAAAAAAGGCAGCAATCCTTTGAGAACAGTGAGATGGCACTGAAGATTTATTCTTTGAAAAGATTATTGAGTTAATTCTGCAAACATAGGGCTAGGGATGGATGTGAGTAGAACATTTAGGGTAAGGGAAAACCAGACCTTGCATTTAAGTAGACGACAGTGGGTATGGAGAGAAGTGTCTTCACAGCATTTAAAATCAATTCCTATTATAACACAAACAGAATAGCTTATAATACTGATTCCCAAACACATGTCAATTTCTACTTAATCAATCACCCGGGGATATTGACAATCTGATTCTTGGGTTCTGATCTCAAAGATTTTGATTAGGTGAGTTTGTGGTGGAGCTTTGATATATGTATATATTTTAATGTCCCATGGGGATTCTGATGTGCAACTAGGATAAGGAACTATTAAGAGGAGGCTTCTCTTCTTTATTCTAGATTCACTTCCATAAGTGACTTAATCCAATTCTGATTGTAAATACCATCCATAAGATAATCACTCCCAACTTTACATAATCCAAACCAAAACTCTTATTCAACTACACACTCCGATATCCAGCTGTGTAACACTTTAAATTTTTACTTGAATGAGCTAATAGGAATTTCTAACATTAACATGACCCAAATAAAACTTTAAATCTCAAACCATTCCCCATCTAATTTTCTTTTTTTTTTTTTTAAGATTTTATTTATTTATTTGACAGGGAGAGAGACAGCCAGTGAGAGAGGGAACACAAGCAGGGGGAGTGGGAGAGGAAGAAGCAGGCTCCTAGCGGAGAAGCCTGATGTGGGGCTCGATCCCAGAATGCTGGGATCACGCCCTGAGCTGAAGGCGGATGCTTAAGGACTGCGCCACCCAGGTGCCCCCCATCTAATTTTCTTGAGTTTCCCTATCTCAACGATGGCAACTCCATGCTTTCACTTTGCTCAGGCTAATCTCTGAATACATCATGCATCTCATGCCTTGAATCCAATTCATCCTCAAGTCTTGTTAGCTCTACCTTTCAAAGACACTCCCAATTCAAAATCTTCTCACCAGTTCTAGGGTTCCCAATATAAATGAAGGCATCATTATCTTGCAGCTGAATTGCTATAAAAGCTTTCGCACTGATTTCTTTTCATCTTTCTTCACTTCCCTGTGTTCTATTTTTCACATAGTGCATGGTATACTTTTAAAAAGTGAGAGAGATTATTTCACTCTTCTGTTCAAAATCCTCCAAATGGCTTTGGCATTCACCCAGAGGAAATCCAAAGTTCTCATCATACCCTACAAATCACAAATCCTCTAATCTTACCATCTCTAACTACTTCTTTTTTTTTTTTTTTTTTTAAGATTCTATTTATTTATGTGACAGAGAGACAGCCAGCGAGAGAGGGAACACAAGCAGGGGGAGTGGGAGAGGAAGAAGCAGGCTCCCAGCCGAGGAGCCTGATGTGGGACTCGACCCCAGAATGCCGGGATCACGCCCTGAGCCAAAGGCAGACGCTCAACGACTGCGCTACCCAGGCGCCCCTATCTCTAACTACTTCTTACTAATAATGCTCACATATACTTGTTTTTATTTTTTTTTAAAGATTTTACTTATTTATTTGAGAGAGAGAGAGAGATCATGAGCAGGGGGGAAGGATAGAGGGAGAAGCAGACTCCCTGCTCAGCAGGGAGCCCAATATGGGACTTGATCCCAGGACCCTGGGATCATGACCTGAGTGGAAGGCAGTCACTTAACCCACTGAGCCACCCAGGTGCCTGATATGTTTAAATATACAAAGCAAACTCCTACCGTGGGATCTTGGCACCTGCTGTTCTCCCTGCCTGGAATGATTTTTTTCCAAAAGCCTTTAAAGTTTGTCCAGTTATTTCAGGCTTTTGCTCAAATATCATTGCATTACAGTCTTTCTTAGAACACTCTATATAATACACACACACACACACACACACACCCCTTTTTTTCCTTATTCATCAATTGTCACCCCCATTAGAATGCCTGTTTCTTGAAAGAGAAATATTAATTGGTTTATTGCTATATCTTCAGTGCTGGGAGCATTGCCGGGTATTTAGTAGAAGCTCAATAAATAGTTGATGAATGGATAAATGTCATAGAGAAAAGATGGTGACCCACATTTGGAGAAATGGATGAGGATGGGTGGCAAGAGCATGGAAAGTGCATGATGGCATCTTTGACACACCTGTCCTGTCATTGAAAAAAGTCAAATCCCATCTTCAGCAGGTAAAGCTGTGCATATGGAAAGTGGACCTTGGGAAACGCAAGGAAGACTATCAAGTGTCAGTTACCTGAATGGTCTCTGCTGTCACAAGGCCTGAGTTTGAACTCTAGTTCCACCACATTCCTGTGTGACTTTAGCCAAGCCACTCAACCTCGCTAAACTTCTACATACCTACCTAAAAGTGGGCTAAGAGAGTTTGTTGTTGGCAGGATTAAATTAAGATAATTCATAAAATGTACTTTGTGCAAAGTAGTTGTCATCAAATATTAGCTGTTGTTTGTTGTTACATGATAAAGTGGGGCTGGCTAGTGGTGAAATAATGGAAGAAAGAGAAAAGAAAAGGATCAGGACAGCCAAGATATTGGGCTTACTCTGCAGCAAATATTTAGATAAGTAAGGCCTTTCTTACCTGTTAAAATGCTTGTTTAGAGTAAGAGGTAAATGGAATGGCAACAGTCACAGTCTTTCTAGCGTTGACCTAGTTAGACCTTTAGGTTTCAGGATTAGAGGTAAGGCAGTTTCATCAACTGCCAGATGGAAAGAGGAAGGTAGTTGAGAAAAACAAAAAGTCTGATTCAGCAGAGAATTTAGTGCGTCATGTTACACCATATCCTGTTATTTTTTTCAGCTATTAACCAGTATCATGTGTCCTAGAAACATAAGGATGGTTAGACTAATTTATTCAACGTCAGCAACCATTGCCAGAGGCCACTACCTCCAGCTTTAGTGAATATGGCCATTAAAGAAGAAAAGTACAAGTGAGAAATCTTTTTATAATCCTTGCATTTGGAGACATGATAGATAAATTATAGCATTATGTAAATATAGAATTATATTTTTGTATTCGATCACAGTAATAAAGAAATCAAAAAACTCTGTAAGGATGTGTTTTATTATATTTACTCTGTCATTTCTATCTTCTACCCATTTCTTCAATATATACACCTTTAATATGTTAGTAAATCCAAATATTAGCTCATATCCAATCTTACCATTTGAGATTTCTATGATTCATAAACACGCTTGAATCAATTTGCAGCCACTTCACAATTTTGGTATTTACCAAAACATTAAATACCAAGATTTGTATCACAAGTATCAGCATGATTAAGGCAACCAGGTTGGCAAAACCTCTCTCAGAGATGACTGATCTCAGAAATGGAAATGCACAGTTGGGCATTAATACTGTTTTTATTGGGAATCTCCTATTTGGCACTCCAACATCTCATACTGCTAAATCAACAGACAGCTCATTCTTACCTGTGTCATGAAATATCAGGGGTTTTCCATAAGCCCCAATGTTTGATGAGTTGACCAGTAACAAATAAATCTTTAAGTAAAACATTGAAGCAAAATAGTCTCGTTGTTGAACATGAAACAAATGTTTTAGTGTAAAATTTGAGGTTTAAATCACATCTGCTGTGGCACTCTGGGGAAAGGTATCTGCTCTGAAGATGGACGTTAAGTAGGTCTTGGAAAGATTCCCCCTACGTGTGTCCATCCATACAGAAAGAAGGCTAATGCAAGTCCCTGTTTTGGTGGCCAACTGTGGCATAAGCAAAACAACCATCAATCAACCAACTAGGGCTATAGCAGGATGAGGTCTGGTCCAGGCTTACAGCTGAGTAGAGCAACTCCCCAGGGAACTCTTTCTGTGACAAGAAGAGGACAAAAAAAGAAATGAACAAGACTGGCCTGTTAATAAATCAGGAGGAAAAGTCTCTTCTGCTCTTTAACTCCTCACACAAGGTAGAGTGTTGGCCTAGTCTTTGAGGCACCGAGAGGTGACAGAAAGGTAACACACAAGGCAAGCAAGAAGGGTGAGTGGGAATGTAAATTCATGAGTCATTTCTAGAGAATAATAGACTTCATAAGTTGATAACATCTTACATGCCAAAAGCCCACTTAGCCTATGATAGCCTTGACACTTACGTTTAGGGCTTTAAACGTTGTGTTTCAGGCACCTGTGATGCCTCAGGCATAGAGAAGGAGAGAGATATCACACATTTCCCCATCTCAGACATCACTATCCCTACATAGAATTCATGGGGACATCGTCCCATGGCTGCTAAATTGTGAACTGAAGGGTTATATGAACTACCAAACTAAAGAGTTCATATTGGCCCTTCCTATGTCTGCTGGTCTCGACAAGACCACCTAGAGATGATGGAGCAGTTGTTAAACCACTTCTCTTCCTGTGTCAGAGCCTTCAGATGAATACATAGCTTCTGAAAGAGAGGGACACCTAGGGTTTGTGGGAACTGTCCAAGGTGGCAAAGGAAGAGGATCTTTTAGGAACTAATCTCTAAGTCAGTATCTGTGGTTACCAAAGTTTCAAAGCAAATGAAAAAGAGGGAATTTTTCAGTACATAGAAGCCCCAGTTTTTTCTTAGTTTTCCAGGCAGACTTCTCTGAAGTTTGGGCTATAGTTCAGGACCAGTGATTGGATGGGTTTTAATGTTCATGACAGACTCTCTGATATATATCAAAAGCCATGATCACAGTCACAGGACTACATCTTTCTGGTAGGAGGCTACATAATCCTAGGGAAATATAGCTGAAATAATCAGCTAAAAGAGAAAAGAGACTGATGAAAATCTGTTCACAAGTTTCTTCTCCGGTGGTTGTTCGATGACCAAAGATTACGAATATCTCTGAGACTGTGGCCTTACTATTAAAAACTATTGAAGAGATATTTGGAATATGGACAAGACAGAAAAGGGAAGGGAAGGGAAAGGAAAGGAAATGAATGGAAAAGAAGAGATATGTATGTTAAATCCACCGAAGGACAGGAGAAAACAGAAATCTCTTATGTGCTGAGGCTGAAAAAGCTATTTCTGAAGACAGTGGAAAGAGGATTAATGGAGCAAATTCTAGAAGATTAAGTTCACTTAGAAAATATGAGAACAGATGCTAGCTGAAGCTAAGTAAGTCTTCTGTGTAGACATAGATGAACTGAGAATGCTGAGTGACCACCCCATCACCCTAATTTTTGGTGGCAGTAACTAAAATTTGGGAGAAGCAAGGTAGGGTAGTGGTATTCAAGACTTAAAATAGGGACAAAAGAAGAAGATTACAAAGACATTCCTGGAAATTTAGCTCATACCTTGGTTATAGGCACCAATGTGGCCATGACAGCATGTTGAAATCATGCCTTCCACATTAAAAGCTTTGGGGTTTGTGGCTAGCCCAGGTTCCTTCCTTAAGTAAGTTTACATATCTTCAGTCCTTGAAAGACCAAGGTCCCAGTGGCATACTTGCATCTCTGCTACCACCATGAGGCAACCTATTTACCCATCAGAGGAGCACTGCTTGAAATGAAGAAAAGGCCTCTCAGAACCAGAGAAGAGCCATAGGGGTAGAAGTAGTATAGAGATTTAGTCTCTTAATGGCAAACTAGACTCTGAAGTACTAAAGTCTATTCTCTAACTGATAAGCCTCTATCAATTAGAGAATAAACAGGGTAGAAGAAAGGAAAATTTCGAAGACCTTTTTCTGATTGAAAGCCTTTTCACTGCAAAGAAAGTATGAATTCTGTTCCTTGGCCTAGAAATTTTTGTACAATTTGGCTTGTTTATCTTTCTGACCTCACTCACACTACTCTTCCTCTTTCTAACCAAGTTCTAGCCATCGCCAGCCTTCTTTTAGTTATTCAAACACAAGCTCTTCAGCAACTCTCAGTTTGTTCCCTATAGTTAAGAGTCTCTTATGGTTTGCCTCCCTGTCTGTCTGATGGAGGGGACTAGGGTGGAGGGATGGGGTAACTGGGCGATGGGCATGAAAGAGGGCATTTGATGTAATGAGCACTGGTGTTATACGCAACTGATGAATCCCTAAATTCTACCCCTGAAACTAATGATACACTATATATTAACTAACTTGAATTTAAATAAAATCTAAAAAATAAAAAAATTTAAAAAAACAGATTTATGATGGTTAAAACACACACACACACACACACACACACACACACACACACACACACACACAAACTCTTTCCTACCTCTGCCCTTACTGTTCTTTCTGCTTGAAGCCTTCTTCACTAAGCTGTTTGCGGGGCTCTGTCATGTGTATGCTTCTGGTGTCAGGGTAAAATGTCATCTCTTCTAAGGCCATTATTTTAACGTAAGCACGCCCAGCCCATGTTACTTTTTACCAGGCTATGAAATTACTCTGCTTCTTCATACCATCCATTGCATATTGCAATCTCTATCTTGTTTCCTTGACTGTATTATTTTGATTTCTTTCATTAGATTATAAGTTGCCCGCCCTGTTCATCATTGTATATTTAGCTCCTAGAGCTCCTAGCCCAGTGGAGATTTTCGATGAATAGAAATTGAGTATAAGAATGAATGAATTGGATGCTCAACCCAACAGGAAAATACAAATCAAAACTACAATGAGATATCACCTCACACCTGTCAGAACAACTAAAATCAACAACACAAGAATGAATGAATGGGAAGAAGACAAAGCTAGGTACAAATACCGAAGACTCTCAAGACAAGGAGATGCAAATCGAGGAATTTTCTACCAGAGAGTGGGTGCTTGAAGAGACCGGATCAGGAATTTGCTGCTGAGGGGAATAGGAGAAAGAGCTGACCAAGAGAAAATAAAAGACCTTACATGGCATTGAGTCAGCAGAAAGAATTCGGAGAACATGAGGTGCTGTGATCTGATTATATGATTTTTAAAAAACTGCTTGGCACATACGGTAGACGTTGTTGTTGTTGTTGTTGTTACTATAAATTACAAAAAAATTTTTTTCATTATTATAAAGCTCTATAAGGATATACTCTGAAGCCTTAATGAGAGGAAGGTGCCAGAAAGGACATTCTAAGCACTAGTTTGCTAGAGGCTTCTTAAAATTATTTAATGTTTTATGGGGCATCTGGGTGGTTCAGTCGGTTAAGACTTTGGCTTAGGTCATGATCCCAGGGATTTGGGATCAAGCCCCTAGGTGGGCTCCCCGCTCAGTGGGGAGTCTGCTTCTCCCTCTCCCTTTGCCCCTGCCCCTGCTCATGCACTCTCTCAAATAAATAAATAAAAGCTTTAAAAAAATAAATAAAATTATTTAAAAGAGGACTTCTCAAACCTAGCGTGCACAAGAATCTCCTGTAGAGCTTGTTAAAACAAATTGCTAGCAACCATCCCACCACCTCAATTCTGGTTCAGAAGTGCTAGGGCAGGAGCCCAAAATATTTTTTATTTATTCTTTATTAGGACATATTTCATATGCCAGAAATTTCATTATTTTATTTAATTTTATTTATTTTATTATTTTATTTTTAGTTTCAAGTTTTTATTTAAATTCCAGTTAGTTAACATATAGTGTAATATTAGTTTCAGAAGTAGAGTTTAGTGATTTATTACTAGTGTTCATCACAACAAGTACCCTCCTTAATGCCCATCACCTATTTAACCCGTTCCCCTAATCACCTCTCTTCTGGTAACCATTAGTTTGTTCTCTCTCTATAGTTAAGAGTCTGTTTATTGTTTTGCTTCTTTCTCTTTTTTTCCCCTTTGCTCATTTGTTTTGTTTCTTAAATTCCACATATGAGTGAAATCATATGCTCTTGCCTTGTTGGTAGGAAAGCAAACTGTGCAGTCACTCTGGAAATCAGTATGGAGATTCCTCAAAAAGTTAAAAATAGAACTCCCCTATCATCCAGCAATTGCACTCCTAGGTATTTACCCAAAAGATACAAAAATACTAGTTCAAAGAGATACATGCACCCCAATGTTTATAGCAGCATTATCAACAATAGCCAAATTATGGAAAGAGCCCAAATGTCCATTGACTGATGAATAAATAAAGAAGTTGTGGTATATATTTATACAATGGTATATTACTCAGCCCTAAAAAAGAATGAAATCTTGCCATTTGCAATGACATGGATGGAGCTAGAGAGTATTATGCTAAGCAAAATAAATAAATCAGGGAAAGATAAAGGCCATTTGTATATTTTCTTTGAAGAAACATGCATTCTAATACTTTGTCCATTTTTAATTGGGTTATTTGTCTTTTTAATATTGAGTTGTAAGTGTTCTTCATATATACTGGATACTAGATGCTTATTGTACATATGATATGCAAATATTTCCTACCATTATGTGGACTGCCCTTTCACTTTCTTTATAATGTCCTGTGACAAAAGTCTTTTATTTTGATGAAGCATAATGTATCTTTTTTTTTTTTTTTTGGTTCTTTGTTCTTTTAAGAAACCATTGTTTAATTAAAGGTCATGAAGACTAACATCTATGACATCTATATTTTCACCTAAGAAGCTATAGTTTCAGCACTTTTATTTATGTCTTTGATTCATTTTGAGTTATTTTTTGCATATGAGGTGAAGTAGATGCCCCTTCGTTCTTCTGCATGTGCGTGCATATCCAGTTGTCCGCCACAATTTGTTGAAAAGACTTTCTGCCCCCATTTAATTGCCATGGCCCCTTTGTTGAAAACCAGTTGATCATGAATGAAAGATTTATTTCTGGACTCTCAATTTTATCTCATTGATCTATGTGTCTACCTTTAAGCCAGAAGCACGTAAGCTTGATTACTAGAGCTTTGTAGTAAGTTATGAAATTGGGAAATATGAGTTCTCCAACTAGTTCTTTTTCAAGATTGCTTTAGCTATTCTGGGTCTCTTGCATTTCTATATAAATTTCAAAATCAGCTTATCAGTTAGACAGAGTCTTTTTAACTCCTCAAACCCTATGATCATTATGCAAGGATGTCTGTTTGCTTGGAAAGATATTTTTGTTGTTGTTGTTTTGAGATTTACTTGTGGTTAGACAAATAAGGTTTTAGTGCATAATTGATAAAGGACCTGGGCTACCATTGCCGGACTCTAACAACTCCTTTAGTTTTAATTCTAATATTAATTTTAAGGATCTATAAATTCATTATATCAGGATAAAGAGGAATAAGAATTTATGGATTTTTTTTCCCAAAAAATATATCAGCTCATGACCCAACTTTCCAGAATCTCTTCCTTTGAAGAAGCAACAACGAATGTTTTCAGGGAGAATATGTCCAGTATAGAATATGTCAAGTATGAACTGACAACAACTTTCTCTCTTACCTGTGTCTTTACCAGAGCAAAGGGAAACATAGATGGACAAAGGTATTTGGCAATCCTACTGATTGTAACTTCAACATATTCTGTAAGTCAGATGATGGCAAAAAGGATGCTAAAGAACTTTTTCAGTAAAAAAATATCCTCAAAGAAATAAAGGATAAAAGAATCTGAGCCAAAATAAGACAGGGAAGAACTAGAGAAAAGCATTTAAGAAGGATAAAAAATATATAAATAAAACAGTCATTCTCGGCAAACCAAAACTTTACATAAATAAATCAGAACTAATTTTGGGGCTCCTGGGTGGCACAGCGGTTAAACGTCTGCCTTCAGCTCAGGGCGTGATCCCGGCGTTGTAGGATCGAGCCCCACATCAGGCTCCTCCGCTATGAGCCTGCTTCTTCCTCTCCCACTCCCCCTGCTGTGTTCCCTCTCTCGCTGGCTGTCTCTATCTCTGTCGAATAAATAAATAAAAAATCTTAAAAAAAAAAAAATCAGAACTAATTTTGTCCCTAGAAGTATTATCTTTTATTCTAACAGTATTACTTTACAAATTGATAATCCAGGAAAAGAAAGGAATCTAAAACTGGGATGAGTCCAGGTTTGATTGGTTGATTGATTGACTGGCCCAATATGGCAGAAGACATCCAATGCAAATGCGAGACATGCCTATTGAATATAAAACCAGAGAGGTTTAATTAGACCTTGCTAGTTATACCGTGTACATTTCAGACAAAGGTAAAGGATTATTAGAGTCAGCTACTGCAAGCTTGAAACAGGTTTATGCAATAGGATGATATTTTGAAATATTAACTAATGTGCTCCCCTTTTACCTGCCAACAGCCACAAAGTGAGCAGATTCTACCAACATTGTCAGTCCTGGGGAGTCACATGGAACCTCAACTAAAGCCTGCAAGTCACCCACCTCCAGTCAAATGAGCACTATAGAGCACCTTTGTTGAAAAATTATATGCTTTCTTCTGGTGGCCGCTATTGAAGGCATACCCTTAGCATCATCCAGTATGTCGTTCACTGAGCATCAGGAAGCGATCGTGACTATCTATTCATCTAAATTTTACTCAGCTGCTTTCTAAAACACGCCATGTGGACAACCCATTTTTCAAGGTTCCATCTATACATAATCTCAAAATAAAAAGTGAAACACTTCTAGAGGGTTAATGGTAGTCTATAAAGGACAGTCTGAACATGTACTAGGGCAGAAATAGTTTGTGGTTGAACAGAAGCTAATTCTCCTCCTGTCCCAAGCCACAAGACTGGTGACACTCACTGCTACACACACATGTACTAATCGTTTATACTTGAAAAATCCTAATAATGCTGCCACGGATTTGTTCCTGGGTTTGTGTGTTTGTTTTTGAGACTTGGTGAAGAGTTATGGCTACCTACAGACATTTGATATGCAGTGGGGATTCCACATGCTCGATTCAATGTGTAGGTGAAGGAAGGAAGACCTTTAAAAAGCTAAAAACAGAATGGAAGCATGCAAATTGGTCAATGCTATGGACCATAGCCACTGCTCTCGTCATTGAGTGTTGATCCAAGTGCAGCAAGCCAGTCCTGAGGAAAACTCAGCGGTTGTACCCTGAACACTTATAGAATTTGAGGAGTCCTAAGCAGGCATAAAATACCGACTATGGGAAAATTTCACCCTTCTTAGTCATGACATGGTATGGCATATAATCTATGTACATTGCAAGAAGAAAAAATGAAATGAAATGCACGTATAAGGAAAATCTCTTGCTAGTGACAGAACGGACGTTAATACATTTTAAGGCAAGAAAATGAGACATTCCTCCTAGAAGCTTCTGCACAGACTTGAGAGACGAAAAGGCTAAAGCGGGCAAAGAAAAAGGAGTATTTAATGTTTAGGTGCACTCCCAGATGAATGAATGAAATTAACTTTCTGAACCCATGAATTTACTTTGTAAGACTCATCCTAAAATACTATCTTATTTAACTTTACCACCACATAGTAATTTATCAATAACATTTAACACTATTTAACTCCTTACACTTTATAAAAAGCTTTCCAGGTCTTTGTTTCATGGCCATGATAGGAAAACTGGTACTAAACTTGCCCTTCTGCCAAAAACAATTAAAAACTAACGAGGTTTATTGGGTAATAGCTTTCAGGCATTGAGAGAAGGGAAACGTATGGTGTGAATCCTTCAATCATTCTGTCATTCCGTGTTAGGGGATGTTTAACCTGCAAGGAGGAGGAACCCAAATTGAACTCAAGCAGAGTGGATTCCTGAAGGAGCTGCAGTTGGTGGGGCAGAGAACTGGGGAAAATGGAGCACTGCAGTGCCCTGGCCAAAGGCAGGTACGGGGTGAGCCTCTGAGACTTAGAAAATATGGACAGCTGTGTGACTGTGAGCTGGATAGTGCCACCTGAGGTTACGTAGTGGTAGGAATGGTGCAGCTCTGGCCTAGAAAGAGTAGACCGTGTTGAATATCTCCATTATTCAGGTAAGATGACAAAAACCTATAATGTTGTGCCCTAAAATAAAGGACATATCCTAGGATTAAATACAAAACCAAACAGAAAAATAACCCATCTTGCAAGGACCAAAATAATCTACCAACACCGTAGTACTTTCCAGAACAAAGGCCAATACCCTTTAAAAGAAAACAACATTATTCCAATTCCTGACAATATTACATATACAATGTTCTGCATGTAATCCAATATGACTAGACATTTGAAGAAGCAGAAAAATATGACAAAAGTGAAAAAGGAAGAGGTCATTTAAATTAGACCCAAGGTAAAGCAGATGTTGGAATTGGCATACAAGGATTTTGGGGCAGCCATTATGAATATTTTCAAGAATTAAAAAAATATATAATCATGAGTGAATAAGATGAGACATTAATGAGAAAATGGCAACTATAAAAAGGGAAATTTTATGGAGCGCCTGGGTGGCTCAGTTGGTAAGTGTTTGCCTTTGGCTCAGGTCATGATCCCAGGGTCCTAGGACCGAGCTCCTCATGGGGCTCCTTGCTCAGCAGAAAGTCTGCTTCTCCCTCTGCCTGCTGTTCCCCTGGTCTTGCTTGCTCTCTCTCTCTCTGTCAAATAAATTTAAAAAACCTTTAAAAAAAAAAAAGGAAATTTTAGAACCAAAAAATGCAACGTTAGAAATAACTTCATAATGTAAATCGACTGAAACTGATAATATTTTAAGGAAAATTCTATAGAAGTTGCATGTACCCTAGAGAAAACTACCAACCTTGCATGATAGGGTAGCTTATTACCTCCTTGATATTTGTATGCTAAGATTGCGAGTATGCAGGGGTGCCTGGCTGGCCCAGTTGGTGGAGCACGCAACTCTTGATCTTGGGGTTATGAGTTTGAGTCCTACACTGGGTATAGAGATTACTTTTAAAGATTTTTAAAAATTTCAAAAAAAAAGGCAGAACTTGTGATGAGCACTGGGTGTTGTATATAAGTGGTGAATCACTAAATTCTACTCCTGAAACTAACAATACATTAGTTTACATTACATTACATTACACTGTACGTTAACTAACTGAAATTTAAATAAAAACTTGGGGGGAGAAAGTGGATATTGCCAGACTGGATAAACAAAACAGGACAAAATTACAAGTCGTCCAGAAGGAATGCACTTTAAATATGAAGGCACATATACATTGAAGGTCACTGGGTGGAAAAAACCATAGCATGCAATAAGTAATCGTATGAAGCCTAGAGTGGCCTTATTAATATTAACCAAAACATACTTCAAGAAAAGGAGTTTTTCATACTAAAACATCAAAGATAAAAAAGAGAATATTTCATAATGATAAAGGGTCAATTCACCAAGAAAATATAACAACCCTAAATATGTATGTGCCTAATACAAAGCTATAAATTGCATGAAACAAAACTTAACTTCAATCACAGAGACTTTAATACCACTTAGTAATTGACAGAAGCCGGCAAAAATATCAGTTAATATACAGATGTTTCCAACAACCCTATCAATCAACTTCACCTACTTGAAAGGAATAAGGCAATTACATCCATTCTCACTATTTCCACATTACATTATGCTGGAGGTTTTAGCCAGTGCAATAAGGCAAGGAAAAGAAATAAAAGCATAAAAGATTGGGAAAGAAGAAGTAAAACTGTTTTTATTTATAGGTTAAATAATCTTTTGTGTGGAAAACTCTAATAAAACAATCAACAAAATGAACATATGGAATGGGAGAAAATGCTTGTAAACCATATATCAGATAAGGAGCTAATATCCAAAATATGTAAGTATTACATGAATAACAAACAAAAACCAAAAAATCAGGGCGCCTGGGTGGCACAGCAGTTAAGCGTCTGCCTTCGGCTCAGGGCGTGATCCCGGCGTTATGGGATCGAGCCCCACATCAGGCTCCTCCGCTATGAGCCTGCTTCTTCCTCTCCCACTCCCCCTGCTTGTGTTCCCTCTCTCGCTGGCTGTCTCTATCCCTGTCAAATAAATAAATAAAATCTTAAAAAAAAAAAGTTATAAAGCTATATTAATGAGGACACTGGTATTGGTACAAGAAAAGATAAATAGATCCTTGAAACCAAATAAAGTACAGCAATAGACACACATATACTCCATTAACTGAATTTTGATGATGGCTTTTAGGAAAGTCTATAGGAAAAGATTTCAAAAATTTTTGCTAGAAAAACTGGATAACTCTACGGAAACAAATATAAAGCAATGAAACTCAACCACTACTTTGAATGATTCAAAAAATTTAATTTGACACAGTCCATATACCTAAACATAAAAGCAAAGAATGTAGAGCTTCTAGAACAAACACAAGAGAATATATTTCAACCTTGGGGTAGACAACAATTTCTTAGAAGGGACACACAAAATTCATCATAAAAGAAAAATTGGGCAAATTGGACTTCATCAAAATTTAAAACTTCTGCTCCTCAAAGACCCTTAAAATGAAAATTCAAACTATAGACTGGAAAAAATCACCATACATTTATCTATCAAGCAAAGGACTTGTAACTAGAATATATAATGAACTTCTACAAATCAATAGTAGAAAGACAAACCGATTTAAAACAAAATAGGCAAAAGATTGAAAATACATTTCATCAACGAAGATTTATAAATAGCAAAACACATGGAAAGGTGTCATAAAATAGCAATTAAAAGCACTATTATTTACGACTAAATGCCTAACCGAAGCTAAAATTTTAAAAAGATGGGTGTTGGACTATGAGAAACAAACTGAGGGCTTCAGAGGGGAGAGGGGTAGGGGAATGGGATAGACTGGTGATGGGTGGTAAGGAGGGCACGTATTGCATGGTGCACTGGGTGTTATACGCAACTAATGAATCATCGAGCCTTACATCAGAAACCAGGGATGTACTGTATGGTGACTAACATAATATAATAAGAAAAACATTAAAATAAAAAAAATTTTAAAAATACACATAAAATTAGACTAAAAGAAATAAAATAAAAAAGTGTAAAAACTTAAAAAAAAAAAAGATGGGTGTTGGAGACATGGACTAACCAGAGACTCTTACTTTGCTGGTGGAAGTACAATAATTTGGAAGTTTCCTGTAAAGTTAAAGATATACATGCCTCATGGCCTAGCAATTCCAAGCTTACATGCTTATCCAAGAGAAATGAAAATATCTATTTTATTTATCTATTTTTGTGTAAAAACACTTATCCCAAAACTTAGTGGCTCCAAACCATAACTGTTTATTGTCCAAGAATTATCTGGGTTGACTGAACTCATCTGGGAGGCTAGGGTCGCAGTACTCGGGAACGTGACTGGGCTGGTGCGAGCCGGCGATCACCCGCACGACTGTCCGTGGGCGCTGACCCTTCGCTGGGAGTTCAGCTGGGGAAGGCAGCCGGCGTGCCTGGGCTCTCTTTCCCATGGTCTCTGCGTAGAGCTGAGGATTCGCACAGCACAGCAGTTGGATTCCAAGGAGGGTTCCAAACCAACAGAGGAGGCAACAGCGGATACGGATACACTTTCAGAAGTTACACTGTATCATTTCTGCCAAATGATACTGACCGAAACCAATCACAGAAACAGCTCAGATTCAGACAGACGCCACATTTCAATGAGAAGAAAGGGAATACATTTATGGTTATCTTTATCCCACATTGCACAAAAATATTTTATAATGCTTTTAGCTGCTTTATTCATAACAGTCCAATTGCTAACCAGAAACTGGAAAAGATCCAAATGTCTATCCACAAATGCATGGAAAACAAATTTTGGCGTCTTCGGACAATTGAATACTTCATGTCAATTGCTCAAGGGATACCCTACTGAATAAAAAGGAGTGCTGTACTAATATTCACAGTAACATGGAGACAAAGTTTAGCAAAAAAAAAAAAAAGAAAGAAAAAAAAAGCCACACACAAAAGAGTACGTAATTCCCTTTACGTGAAGTTCAAGTATAGACAAAACTACAAATCATAGTAGCCGTTTTCTCCGGAAAAGAGAGATTGAATAAATAAGCACAGATCTTCTGAGAGGGTGAAAATGTTCTGTATCTTGATTAATTGTTTACATTTTTCAAAATTCATTGACCTACATACTTAACATGTATGCATTTCATTGTGCAAATTTTATTTCAATTAAAAACATAAAAATAAATATTTTTGGGGTGCCTGGGTGGCACAGCGGTTAGGCGTCTGCCTTCGGCTCAGGGCGTGATTCCGGCGTTCCGGGATCAAGTCCCACATCGGGCACCTCTGCTGGGAGCCTGCTTCTTCCTCTCCCACTCCCCCTGCTTGTGTTCCCTCTCTCGCTGGCTCTCTCTCTCTCTGTCAAGTAAATAAATAAATAATCTTTAAAAATAAAAAAATAAATAAATAAATATTTTTAAAAGTTTTCATATCTATGGTTCCTCTCGATAGTTTTATGAAGAAATAAAAGGCATTGGTACTTTCACTTAATGAAGCAATAAATTGTTTAAGGTTGCATAAAAAGTTGGTGGCGTAGAAATAGAACCCAAATAAGGCAATGATTAAGGGCGGGCTGGAGAAATATCTTTTCTCTTTTTAGATATTAATTCTTAAAATGTTAAAATTGGCTTTATTTTTAGAGCAGTTTTAGGTTCGCAGCAAAATTGAGAAGAAGGTACAGAGATTTCCTATGTATCCCCTGCCCTGATACGCGTTGCCTCCTCTGTTACCAGCATCCCCCCGCTGGAATGCTGCATCTGTTACAATTGCTGAACCTACGCTGATGCTTCCTTAGCATCCAGAGTCCAAGGTTTACATGAGTGTTTAGTCTTGGTGTGGTACATTCTATGGGTTTGAACAAATGTATAATGGCAGGTATCAGCCATTGCAATTTCACACGGAATAATTTCACTGCTCTAAATATCCTCTGTGCTCCTTCTCCCTAGCCCCTAAACCCTGGCAACCACTGAGCTTTTTACTGTCTCCATAGTTTTACCTTTTCTAGAATGTCATATAGTTGGAATCGTATGGCTTTTCAGATCGGCTTCTTTCACTCATTAATATGCATTTAAGCTTCCTCCACGTCTTTTCTCAGCACTGAAGAATATTCCTCCTGGATGGACCACAGTTCATTTATCTGTTAACCTAATGAAGGGCATCTCGCTTGCTTCCAAGTTTTGGCAATTATGACTCCAGCTGCTTTAAACACCCATCTACAGATTTATGTGCATATTTTTCAGCACCTTTGGGTAAATAGCAAGGAACATGACTGCTCGGCTATATGTTTAGTTTTATAAGAAACTGACATTTTGCATTCCCAACAGCAGTGTATGAGAGTTGCTGTTACTCCACGTCCTCACCAGCAATTGGTGTTATCGATATTCTAGATTTTGGTCGTTCTAATATGTGTACAGTGATATGTCATTGTTTTTTAATTTTGTATTTCCCTGTTGACATATGATGTGCACCATCTTTTCGTATGTTTATTTGCCATCTGTATACATATATTTTTAGTGAGGCGTCTATTAAGGTCTTTGTGTGATTTTTAAATCGTATGATTTTGTTCTTGTTGAGTTTTAAACATTTTTTTGTATGTTTTGGAGAACAATCCTTTATCAGATATGTCTTTTACAAATATTTAATCCTTTTCATTCTCTTGGTAGTGTCTTTTGCAGAACAGAAAATTTTAATGTTAACGAAGTTCAGCTTACTAATTTTTTCCTTCACCAATTGTACTGCCTAAATTTACATTATGGTTTCATTTTCAAACATTCATAGAAAGCTAATTGGAAACACTTCATGTCAAACCTTCATAACTTTCATTTATTACAAACAACTAATTTGTACAAAATCCTATTATGAGAGAAACCAGCTTTGGTCTTTTTCCAGTACGTCAGCAACTACTATTTTTCTCTTTTCTATGACATAATCCCTGGTCATAGCATTCACCAGTCTGGCTCTCAAATTTAAATTAGGGGAAAATAAAAGCTGTTTCCAAGGGACATTTAGTTCCAAAGAAAATGACTTGCAGTCTGATTTACTAATGCTGAATTTTTTGGAAACCAAAATGATTCAAAGCAAAGCATTTTACTCAAGTGGTTTTGTCAATTTACTCTCCAGGGAAGCCATGCTTTAAAAACACAACTGGTTAGTATGATACTCATAGCCCAGCTTTAGCCAGAATTTCTAGGATTTTGTGATTTTTCCTTTGGTATTGCAACATTTCTTATGTCAGTGGGATCAATTTCTCAATTCTTTTTTTTTAAATAACGATTTTATTTATTTATTTGACAGAGAGACAGCCAGCGAGAGAGGGAACACAAGCAGGGGGAGTGGGAGAGGAAGAAGCAGGCTCCCAGCAGAGGAGCCCGATGTGGGGCTCGATCCCAGAACACCGGGATCACGCCCTGAGCTGAAGGCAGATGCTTAACGACTGAGCCACCCAGGCGCCCCATGATTTCTCAATTCTTAAAAAATTTTTTTCATTAACTGTGGCCAAGGAATTGAGGTTAGGGTTTTTTTTGTTTTGTTTTGTTTTTGCAAATTTTTAATTAATTAAATGCTTTTAAGTTGAAGTATAATTGACACACAATGTTACATTAGTTTCCAGTACAAAACATATTGATTTGACAACTGTATATATTAGGCTATGCTCACGGCAAGTGATGCTACCATCTGTCACCATACAATGCTATTACAGTATCGTTGACTATATTCCCTGTGCATTTAGACCTTTCGTCCCCATCACTTATTCATTCCATAACTGGAAGCCTATGCCTCCCACTTTCCTCACCCATTTTGCCCATCCCCTCACCCCTCTTATGGCAATGTTTCAAAAATGCATAAAAGTAGTTATTCACTGAGAATTTGTAATCAGATTTATGAAAAAACTTGTGGCAAGAAATCAACTATAAGATGTGTTCTATTCTTGTTTTTCTCTTGATCCTATGAACAACAGAAATTTATTGCTCGCAGTTCTGGACACTGAGAAGCTCAAGTTCAAGGTGTTGGCAGGTTCAGTGTCTGGTGAGAGCTTGTTTCCTGGTTCACAGATGGCACCTTCTTGTTGTGTCTTCACTTGGTAGGAAGGGGTGTGGGACCTCAGTGGGGACTCTTTTATAAGGGATCTGCCCTCACGACTTAATTACTTCCTAAAGGCCTGGCTTCCTAATACCATCATACTGGGTGTTAGGATTTCAACACACGAGTCTGGAGAAGGGAGCACAAACATTTGAACCATAGCATTGTTGTTGTTGGTGGTAGTGGTGGTGGTGGTGGTGTGTGGGTGGGTGGGTGTGGGTGTGTGTGTGTGTGTGTGTGTTTGACTTTTAAGTTCATGAACATCATCTTAGATGCATGTCAAATGATGAGTCTTTGCTATTTGTCCAAGTGATGACCAGGGAGGCTAACAGAGGGTTTTGATTATCTACAAAGTATATAAACCACAAACATACGAATACATCACAATTATTCCTATTAAAGCAGCAATCAATGAGGTTCTAATATATATTAAATGAGAATGAAAGATATTGTGAGCTCATGAAGAAGTGGATATTCTCCTAAATTAAAAGAGAAACGGTATGAAGGTAATGGTGGTCAAAAAACAATATAGTAAGGGCTCCTGGGTGGCTCAGTCGTTAAGCATCTGCCTTCGGCTCAGGGCGTGATCCCGGCGTTATGGGATTGAGCCCCACATCAGGCTCCTTGGTTGGGAGTCTGCTTCTTCCTCTCCCACTCCCCTTGCTTGTGTTCCCTCTCTCTCACTGGCTGTCTCTCTGTCAAATAAATAAATAAAATCTTTAAAAATATATATATAGTAAATGACCATTATTTTTTTTCAAAGATTTTATTTATTTATTCGACAGAGAGAGAGACAGCCAGCGAGAGAGGGAACACAAGCAGGGGGAGTGGGAGAGGAAGAAGCAGCCTCCCAACCAAGGAGCCTGATGCGGGGCTCAATCCCATAACGCCGGGATCACGCCCTGAGCCGAAGGCAGATGCTTAACGACTGAGCCACCCAGGCGCCCTGTAAATGACCATTATTAAGTACAGCATTAGAAGTCTAATTTTCAAAAAGGACCTCTGCAGTATCAGATAAATGACTTCTGAAAAAACTTATTTAAAATACCTAACCCCTAAAAAGATTTTAGTTGTTGTTTTGCTGAGCCCAGATCAAATTTCTGAAGAGAGTAATGAATGCTTCCTATTTCTGAAAAGCCCAGGACTTTTGGAAACATTAAAGATTAATCCTCATCTTTGTATCTTCTCTTGTCAACAAAATATTTTGCAGCGTTTGCACAGATGAACAAAAATAACCCCATCCATCCAGGAGGTGGCAGGAAAAAGTTCATCTCCGGTTGCTTGGAGCCTTGCTCAGTTTGGACTCAGTTAAGGACCATCGATTTACTCCTTTCTCAAACAGATTTAATCTGAAATGGGCAGCAAGGAAAATTAGAGAAGGGGCAAGAGAAAGGAAAACATTTCTGATATTTCACAGTAGAGTTGGGACAACTTTGAAGCAAATTTGTTCCCTGAATAACACTGCTTTCTTCATTGGACTGCCAATCCAATGTGAAAGGAGACAATTGCATAAATGTTGCAAAGCTAACCCATAAGGAGCTGGCTTTTTCCTTTTCTTAATTGCATACAAGCAAGTCACTCTATCCTCTACTTAAACTCTTGCTAATCTATAAATTCTTATACTGATATTCTTGATATGCCTAACCTAACAATTACATGTCTACATCTTTCATTACTGTAATCATATAGCATTTCTTAAAAATAATGTAATAGAAATAGAAATTTAGAAAAATATTTAAAAGGCCTTGATATACTTAATCACACGATTAAAGGCCTCTTTGATTTGTTGGAAGAGATCAATTTAGAATAATAGTCCCACACTGTTAACATTCAACACAGTATGACTTAACCAGAATTTTTCCTTATCATTTGTCTCTGATACTCTCTAAGTCCCAGAAAAACTTTAATTTGTTTGATACTGTAGTTGTATAATCTTTTTCTTTTAATATCAAATATATGCTGGTTTTTGAACATTCTTTTGAATAGTTCAAATTCCAAAGACTGAAAATATCATTTGAGCTGTCCCTAAGAATAATCGAGAAATAATTTTCAACACAGGGGAAAGCTAATTCAAAATTGAGCAGTTCAAATGATTAATGGCAGCAAACCATCCTATTCTCTTCTACCTGACTGTAAGGTTCACTTGTAATTCAAAGAACATTGCAAGATAAAAAGTTATCATTATCTGTCAGTAAATGTCCATAGACTGTTACCAAGCCTGGAAATGTGAGAAATATAAGATGTTACCACTGATTTTATTTTTTTAAATTTTTATTTAAATTCCAGTTAGTTAACATACAATGTAATATTAGTTTCAGGTGTACAATATTGTGATTCGACACTTCCGTCACCTCTCATTTTAAAGAGTTTATAGTTGACTTGAGAGAGACAAATGCAAATTTAAGGAATAAGTAAATTCTGTCTCATGAGACAGTTATTATAAGTACATTAGATATTCAAAGACTGAAGATAAAAAAATACATAATAATTGGCTTTGCCAATATAAACCTTCTTTGGGAAGGCAGGACCTCATACTGGTCTTGAAGAAAGACAGGAATTTGGAAAGCAAGTGACAGTTTCAGGCTGGTTAATCTGGAAATCTCTTGGCTGTTTGACATCACTGTTGCCTCAAAGGGCAGGAATACATAGACTGGGGATTTCAATAGTTTAAAATATGTTTGTTAGGCAATACAAGTGGTTAACCAGATACGGAGAGCCATGGGGTGTTTGCTAGTGACTGTGAAGAATATGGTTTGTAATCTGAAAAATATTAACATTTTTTTGTGAAATAAATAAACAAATGGCATTACGTTAACCTAAAAAGCTTCTGCACAGCAAAAGAAGTCATCATCAACCTACTGAATGGGAGATAATTTTTGCAAATCATATATCCGATAAGGGATTAATATCCAAAATATATAAAGAATTCATACAATTAAAAAACAACCTAATGAAAAAATGGGAAGGGGTTTTGAATAGACATTTCTTTAAAGACATACAGATGGCCAACTGACACGTGAAAAGGTGCTCAACATCACTCATCATCAGGAAAATGCAAATTAAAACCATAATTAGTTATTACCCATTAGAATAGCTATTATCAAAAAGACAAGGAATAACTAGCATTGGAGAGTATGTGGAGAAAAAGGAACACTCATGCATTGTTGGTAGGAATGTAAAATGGTGCAGCCATTATGAAAAACAGTATGGCAATTCCTTAAAAAATTAAGAATAGAACTACCGTATGATCTAGCTATTCCATTTCTTGGTATTTATCTGAAGAATACAAAAATGCTGATTCAAAGAGATATATGCACCCCTAGCTTCATTATTTACAATAGGCAAGAAATGGAAACAGTCTAAACATCCATCGACGAGCGAATGGATAAAGAAGAGGCAGTGCGTGCATATATATATGGAGTAACAATGGAATATTACTCAGCCCTAAAAAAGAATGAAGTTTTGCTGTTTGTGATAACATAGATGAACCTTGAACCCTAAAAGTATTATACTAAGTAAAATAAGTCAACCAGAGAACGACAACTACCATACGATTTCACTTATATGTACAATCTAAAAAAACCCTAAACAAATGAACAAACAAAATGAAACAAAAACAAACTCATAGATACAGACAAGAGACTGGTGGTTACCAGAGGGGAAGAGAGGAAGGGGAGAGCAAAATGGGTGAAGGGTGGTATCTAGGTTTCTAGTGGTGATCACTTCGTAGCGTACTGATATCAAATTATAATGAGTTAAATGTTGTATACCCAGAACTTACATAATATTAGGTACCGATTTTACCCAATTAGAAAAAATTCTTGTGACAGATTCTTTAGTGCTTCACTTCCAGTCATTGCTTTTCTACTTAATTCTCTCTCTGGCCTTACTTTTATTATTTTTATTTATTTATTATTATTACTATTTTTGCTTAGCCCAGACCAAATGGATGGTTTATGTATGAGAAGCCCAGGACTTTTAGAAACATTTAAAACTTTCTCAGCATCTTTTTTCCTGTGTAGCATCTCCTGTCAACAGGACAAGCTGTTCCAAAAATGAGGATAGGAGAATTTTTTTTTATCTGCCTCAAAGAATTGATATGAGGCTCAAAAGATAATGAGCATGAAACTGTTTCGGAAGCCACAAACCATCAAGGATGTTTTAATTCCCATTACATTAGTCTGTGGTATTATGACTAAAATTCTATCGCTTCTGACAACAAGTCAGTCTTTCAGGCTATCAGGATGTCAATGTCGTTTTGTGGATTGTTTTATTATAGTTTGGGACAAAAATACGCGCTTTCTCCCCTACCGAGACAGGTGAGGCGGATGGCCTCCCTTTAAAAGGGCAATAAAGAAACAACTGCGTTTAAAGAGCGCTGCCTCCTGTGGTACTTGGTGCTGTCGTTCTCAACTGCAGGGAGTCTTCAGACCGTCCACATTCCCATCTGGCTTTGCAGAAAGCCCACACCAGCGATGCCCACCCAGACAGGAGCTAGGCGTGGGCAGTGGGCCAGAATGATTCCAATGAGATCCCAGGTTCAGTTACACACTGTTTCCTGGTTAGGCTGGGCAACCCAACAGCCTACATCTGTTGGGGACTTTCTACTACCTGCCTGCCAGCTGAAGACATTTTTTTCTGCCTTATATTCTGTAAACAATCCATGGCAAGTTGATTCAGAGTGCAAACCAGGTGAAACATGCACATCTGTAAGAGTGTCAGGAGGAACCAGAAATCACGCCTCATGACACTTCTCTGATCTTCCCATGTAGGGCCAGAATAACTCACATGTTCATTTATGTTTAAATGGGTTATTTGGAACTAATCTAAACAGACACACACACACCCACCCCTAAATAACCTACGTCATTAAGCTTTTTTACAAAGTCTTATTATATTGTGGTTTATTCACTGTGGTTAAGTTGAATTTAATTGCCCAAGATTTTTGGTCACATTTTTGAAGCTTTCTTTTATTCACATCAGTGAGGTTTACCTTTTGTCTTTAGATGCATTCTAATCTCTAAAAAGTCAATATAATGAATCTGCAGGCAGGCTGTTTTCCCAGATTACCACTCCCTAGAAGGATGAAGGAGTGTATTAGCTGACTCAGGTATGACGCCGATGATATCAGGAAGCTGTGCAGAATAGAGAACTTCTCATTTAGCTTCCCACAAAGTGAGGCCAAACCTCCAGGCCTTCATCAATTTCCTACATTTCCTTCCAGACTCAAAGTTCTAAAGGTTTGAAACCTCCTCTTTGTTCACCAATGGAGGTGATGTTCTGCCAAGGAAGATATGTGGAGGGGTCAATAAAATTTCCCAGGGTCTTCAGGGACAAGGAAAGTAATTTCTTTCCATGACTGGCTTCCAGTTGCTGTCATGTTTACCCATTGCCTTTGCTGGCCTACTGTGAGACAAGGGTATTGAGAACAATCCAGAAGAGGATTTAGTTAGATTTCCATGAAAGAAAACCCATGTGTCATTCCAATATCATAGTCATGCCTTCCACAGAGTTAGACATGTGAAAGACCTGCCATTAAAACTTCAGTGTTCTATTTCCACAGCTAAGAGAGAGAGACGAGAGAGGGTGAGGAAGCTGGAAGCCACCTCACCCCTCAATTTCAGGGGGCAGCTCTGAGCTCACTTGGATTCAAGCAGGCCTGTGAATTAAAGCAGCCACTGATGATCAAACTAAATCACTCCAGAAGCTTGTGGTTCTTCCCTCCCATGAAGTTGAGCGAAACCAGAGTTGGTGCTGTCTTGCAGCTGAACTGATTCAAATGCCCAGACCAAACTTCCAGAAGAGCTCCTCAAACTCATCAGCCTCCCACAGCTTGTCCAAGCTGGGTCAATGACACACCTGGCTAGAGTCTGGAGCCATAGGCCGAAAGGCTCAGCTGGGGCCCTGCTTCAGTCTGCACTCACCCCGCCCATCACAGCCCCCCAAAAGACCAAACGTCCTCCAATTCACCAGTGTATTGAACTGCAGAAAGCAAGGCATCATCTTCAGGGCAATCTGCTGAGGGATTTTGGAAGATTTTGGAAGACCACCTGGACACGCAGATGCTTGCTAAACTACAAGGACAGCATTTCCAGTTAGCAGAATTGATTTTGGAGTCCCTTCCTGCCACTGACTTCAAAAGGGGGTAGAGATATTTTCATCAAAGTATCTTGGCCTCTAAAGCTAGCCGAAGTCCAAAGAATCATAAATTAATTTGAGAAACCTAGAATGACCTGCCTGCAAGCCGAAGAGGAGGGCCTTTCTGTTTAGTGCAGGTGTCATCACAGCTTTCATTTCCTGAACGGTGATGATTGATGATGATGATGATGAAGAAGAAGAAGAAGAAGAAGAATGATAAATTAGAAAGGTCGTTCAGAAGTTGTTCTAAAGTCAAACCTGTCAGTTTGGTTCCAGCCTTCCTCCTGAGATGGGAAAGAGGGGATTCTCCCAAGGGGCTCTGTCCCCGGGAGAGGCTGGCCTTCGCTAGCCCTGGCTGGCCGAGGGGATGAAATCCCTGCATGATCGCTCGCCACCACAGCCCGGAGCAGCAGCACCATCCTCCGTGGGGCCGGGCTACCGAGTCCAGGGCGCAACCGGTGCAGGCAGCTCCTCCCAGCCACCCTCCTCCTCAACTCCCTCTGCTCAGCCCCCCTCCACCCATTGCCCCCCTTCCCCCCGCCCCCTTCATCCAGGGAATTTCCCAAGCATCCCAATGCTTGAGTTTCCTGCCTGGGGGAAGGGGCCCGTGCAGATAAAAGGGATGCAAAGGACCTGGGGGAAGCCACAGTGCGCTGGAGCTTCAAATCCCGGCTCCTCTCCTGCCTCTAGTACCCGCACCGCTCACCGCCCTCGTTGCCGCAATGAGCCTCCGGCCCAGCCGCGCCGCCCGCGTCCCCGGCCTCTCGGGCTCGCTGTGTGCGCTGCTCTTGCTGCTGCTGCTGCTGACGCCGCCGGGGCCCCTCGCCAGCGGTGAGAGCGCACAGCACGCGGCGGGCACCCGGGCCGAGCCGCGCGCCCAGCCTCCGCGGCGATCGCGGCGCGGGGAGGGGTCTCGGGGGGAGGGGGGCTCGCTGGGGAAGAACTCCCCGCCTGCCAACCTGTCCTATAACGGTGTCTCTCTTTGTGCCGCAGCCGGTCCCGTCTCAACCATAGTGAGGGAGCTGCGCTGCATGTGTTTAACCACCACACCGGGGATTCATCCCAGAATGATCACTAAAATGCAGGTGGTCGCCGCCGGCCCGCAGTGCTCCAAGGTGGAAGTCGTGTAAGTCGTCGTGCGCTGCGGTGTCCACTGCGACCTTGACGAGAGAGAAGTCCCTCAGCCTGAGCCTTCAGCCCCCGTGGCTCAAGGGCTCATCTTCTTTTTGTTTCTGCAGAGCTACCCTGAAGAACAAGAAGGAAGTCTGTCTGGACCCAGAAACCCCAGTGATGAAGAAAATCATCCAGAAAATGCTGGACAGGTACCCTGTCGCTTTGATCTGTGTGCTTTTTAATCTCTTTTGAGACTGCAGACTTCTCAAGCTTCTTATTCTCTGCCTGGGATTTGCCTGCCACATGCCAGACCACGCTTAGAATAAAAGATCCTTCAAGAGAAAGGGGAAAAGTTGCTCTGGAATGTCCTGAGAAAACTCTTATCAATTTCACATGTAATTGCCTAAGGGGTTCCGTAGAGCTCCTTGCTGAGATGTTTTGTTGTTGTTGTAGTTGTTAGTATAGTCCTTGAGTCCACTCTGCTTTTGAAGCTCTGTGTTTTGAAAACAGGTCGGAGTAGACAGGAGTGTGGAAATTTGGTTAAACTAACATGATTCTTTTCTCAACAGTGGGAGAAAAACTGATTAAGAGAAAGAACCGTGCATTGGAAAAATTGCCCAGTTCCTTGGCAGAGAGAGCAGTTTTCTGAGCGTCTCGGGACCCAGCGAAGACAAGAAGCAAGGACTAGTTTTCTCCAATGATTTAGGCTTTTTCATAAATTTCCCACTTTGAGAGGAGGGTGGTGAGGAGGTGCTGGTGTTTGTCCTTCCAGCTTAATGCTCAGCTCACGAAGTACTTAACATAGTGTTTCCCGCTATTTATTTGCTGTTATTTTATCTGCTGTGCTATTGAAATCTTTGGCAATTGACTAAATTGTGAGTCAAGAGTCAGCAGTTGTTAAACTTGCAAGGTGACTATTGTATTTTTAGAGTATATTCCTTACAGTGTTACTGAGAAGGCTCTGGGTTTAATATGTGAATGATATTTCATTAGAATGCTGTATGTGGAGATAAGTTGTTATCTTCATGCTGCATGAAATAGGAAATATATTGGTATTGTTTCTTGGGGAATATGTTAGGTTTCCTTGCTCTTGACTCTGGGATGCTGAGTTATATTGCCTTAAAAAGCTGGTGTATCATGCAGTTATCTGTATAAAATATACTTCCTTATTTAGAATTTTTAAATGTTTAAGTTCTATAAGGACTAATATGTTCTTTTCCTATAATTTTAGACATTTGATGTCTTCTTAGTATGGCATAATGTCATGACTTACTCATTAAACTTTGGTGTGAACTAACCATTTCACTAGGAGTCCTATAATTCTAGTCACTAAACATATGTTTTGGATAGAGGCAGAAGCTAGGAAATAGGTGAATTACCGATTTCTAGTTTTTATAGAAATGCATTGTTTGCATTTTTTAAGAATAAAAGCAAACTTCACAATGATTTGTACTCGTAAAGTTTTGAAAAGATATTTGAGCTATTTAAATACAGATTCACATTTAGTTTTCAAAATATATACAGAGGTTAAGGTTTTTACCACTTTGTTATAAAGAATTATCTATGCGTCACTTACCCTGTGAAAATTACTGTTTATTGTGTGTCTCATTGGTTTGTAGCACTTCTTTTGTGCTTTGGGGAAAAAAAAATAAAAGGTTTATAAAATTTATTTATGTTGTTTCTCCCTTCTTGTATTGTTACAAAATTTCTATTTATCTTTAATTCCACATTATCTTAAAAATAACTATGCTACTCTCTGGCTAGCAGAGAGGACCCTCATTTCCCAGGGCCATTGCCTTCATTCCATCTTTCTCCAAGCTCAGTCCCCTTCCAGTTACTCCTCCAGAGCACCAACAGCCTTCGGGTTGTTTAGAAAACACAAATGTTAACTGGCTCCCTATAGCCTAGGACATTGAAGGTGCCAAGGTGCAGGGCCTGGCAGGTTAGGTTCTGCCTCCTCTGACCCCTGATTGCTGCTTCAACGTCCCGCTCCCCTTGCATCAGTGGCATCAGGAGCTTAGTTCCCTGACTGGGTGTGTTCCTTCCTGGGTCTACGCCTTTGCATTTGATAGAGCCTCTACCTGGAAGGGCCTTACCACTTTTCTGCCTATAGAAGGAGGCTTACTCATCCTCTAGAACTCAGCTCAAACAATACTTCCTTCAGGAAGTTTTCCTTGGCACTCCTAGAGGAACTCATGGTTTCCATTTTGATGTTCTGCTAGCATCTTCTAGACATTTGAATTTCTTTGAGTAGCAAATATTGTATGGTGGGGCGCTTTTTTTTTTTTAGATGTCTTTATTCTACTGAGTTCTCCCAGATCATCAATCATGTGTCATTTATCTCTGTATCCCCAATACCTGACACAGATTGGCTTAATGAATTAATAAAGTATCTTGAACTTCGGGTAATCAGATAGTGTCCTAACATCGGTAACCGGCTCAGTGTGGTGTTAAAGAAATTGTAATTCCTTTACTCTCTTTCCTTCTTCTTATCTACAAGTAATCCAACAAGATCTTTGACATATGCAGTCCGCTCAACCTGTAACATCTACCCCACACTTTTACCTGGCTAACTCGATCCTTCCTTTGAGGTCAGTTTACGGGTCACTTAAGGCCTCCACTGGTCCTTGCCCTTACCAGATGAAGGCCTCTTTCATATCCGCTCGTAGAACTTTGTTATTTTCCTTCCTAACATTTTGTCACTGACATGATTACAGAATCTATAGAGATGATATACATGCCATCATTTATTTCGTGTCTATCCAACTTCACTGTAAGCTCCATGAGGTCGGGGATGTGTTTATCACATTCATCTCTGTTTCTAGGACACTACCAAGCACGTAGTAAGTGCTTAAGCAGAAGAGTGGTCCAGGTTAAACAATTCCCACTGTCTCTAAGTATCAAAACAGCAATTTCATCTAAATAGCTCATTCATAGGAAAAGCAAGAAAATGGAAGGAAGGAGACTAATCCAATTGATATGCATATAAACACATACCCCGACTGGATTAATATTATGCTTATATTGACATACAGATTTATTAGTACAGGCTAATGTACTATTAGCTTATCTACATCTAACTTAAGTTATTCTACATCTTTTCATCTCTCTCCTTATATGTAAAATACCAATTAGATTAATATATGTGTTAACATATTATTATTAAGTATATTAACTATAGTAATACATTATTATTATATATTAATATAGCTATAGGACAGAGAAAAGGAAAAAAGACAGGAAGATACAAAGATATGGAAAAATTCAGAGATGATTTGCTGACAAATTTTTTTAGCAATAGAGAAGAGCACAAAATACCTTAAAAATTTTTTTTTAAAAAATCATTAAACTTCTGGGGCGCCTGGGTGACTCAGTCGGTTAAGTGTCTGCCTTTGGCTCATGTCGTGATCTCGGGGTCCTGGGGTGGAGCCCCGAGTCATTGGAGCCTGCTTCTCCCTCTGCCTCTGCTCCTTCCCCCACTTGTTCTCCCTTTCTCTCTCTCTCTCAAATAAATAAATACAATCTTAAAAAAAGTCATTAAACTTCTGTGATATCTTTTTACTCTCTCAAACAGTATTTTTTCCCCTTTGAACCTATAAATCATACATTAATATTAGGGAAAGCAAGCCAAATTACCATAGATGTGTGAACTATTAATTTCAGTGTTTTAAACAATCTCTGATTTGTCATATCAGCCTCAAAATACTCATTTGAATAAGTGCCTGACAATAATAAATGAAAGCATGTTACATGTCCTTGGAATAGGTGAAATGTATGTTCTGTGAAGAAATAAATGTCACTGATTACTTTTTTCTTTGTCATCATTCAAGATCTTTTGTTTTTTCCAGAAGCAAGATTGGTAAGTTTAGTTTGTCTATAGACCATAGAATAAGACCTTGCAATTCCGTTTGTCATGCTCATGCTATGACTGGTTGTTCTATAAAGAAAATAGATTATATCACTGACGTATATAACCTATACAAGAGCCTCGGTGACAGCCACGACTCACTAATCCTACTATTACTATTGATCCTGCCACTAGCAAATTCAAGGATGAACATATCTGGGGAAAATTAACCCACTGAAGCTCTTCTAGACATATACCTTATGTTTTCCTCATACAAACTCGTAAATACTACACTCCCTCTGTTATCCATCTGAAACTCACTGTCAGTTAGGCAATCACTACAATTTGAACAAGAGGTCAGCTAAAATATCTATGCTACTCCCCCAAACCAGACAATTTTCTATGTTTAATTAATGCCCTTCATTTTACCACATTTTCCTTCTTGCCTCTGGGTGTGACACCCTCACATAATCCTTCAATTCCTGAAGGTATGACAAGATCTATGATAAAATCTGACTAGTAGCTTTGTTTTTCTATCATACTTTTAATTCCTGCTTAAGGAAAGGAATTGCTGTGGGTAACTCTCATATTGTACATCATAACTTCAAAAGTCCTTCCTGGATGTTACAAATTGAGAAACTGACCACACAGAATGAGCACCTGGGGATTTTGTTTTGCCTCCCTGACTCACGGAAGACAAGGAGACTGCACATGCTTCTGATTTTGGCTGACAGTCCCGCTTTGCTTTTAGTCAGCAAAATTAATATTATATTCCGGAAAAGGGTTGTTCATACTTCAAATATGTGCAGTGAAATAATGACATAGAAAGACCTAGAGTTTACGTGTAAGATTTTGTTTCTACAAAGTCTGGAGTCCCATTTCTTAAATATTGAGAAATGACAAGAGCCCTTTCCTCCTCTGAAAAATGCACTTTCTTAATAGAGGTGATTCTGCTGCCCCATAAATGTGGGGTGATTGTTTCTGATCCACCTCTAGGTTGAACAAAGAGAAAAATGGCTACCTCATTTCTAGCAAGAGAGGCCAGGGACAGTTCTTTACCCTTCGTGGTACAAGACAAAGTCAGAGTAATTGTGTTTCAGATCTAGTTTTGAGCACTCCTGGCTATTTGACCTTGGCAATTTATTTCACATCTCCATTCCTCAGTTTTCTCTCTGTAAAATCAGTACAAAAATAACTGTCTTACAGGGACTAAGGGCTATTTCTGGAACAAAGTGGGTACTTGACAAATACTAGTTCCTTTCTCTTAATTCAAACTCAGAAAACTGAGAGCTCCGTAGTTGAAGTGCCATTGTTTTTCCCCAGATGTGTCTACATTCTTTCTATCTGTGCCTTAGGTGTTCAGTACACATAAGAATTTGCTTCCACAAGTCTTTTTTTGGAAGCTTCTGGAAACAATGTCTTCATATTCTCTCTATATTTTCTGTCATTCGTGTGTTAGCATTATCAACATGTATGGTGTGTTTTCCTTTTCATACATTTTCATCCATCAACACCCATTTATCGATAATCTTGTTACATACTAGACCGAACCCAGGATCCTTATGATGTGAGATGACAAAAGTGAGAAGCTTTCAGACTAAGTTAAGGCCTTTTGACAGTCAACATACTGAGTTCTGTCTGGCAAAGTTTTACTTGAAAGTTGAGTGAAAAGGGACTAGATTTTTTTAGACAGAGAGAGTCTCTGAGGTGGGGATTCCCTAGAATCGAACTTGCGAGGACATTTGTGTGCGGGAAGTTCAATGAGGAATGCTCTAGGAATTCCATCTGTCAGGAAGTAAAGAGAGGGTCGGGGAGAGGGAGAGCTGCTGCTGCAACAGAAGATTCGAGTGATTCTCTGAGAAGCTCTGGAGCTGAGGTAGCCTTTCAGAGAGATTCCGAACTGTGGCAAGGGAGCAGACCTCTGTGCTCCCCCCCGCTGACCAGTCACTGATGTGGGCTACCTCTGGGGGGCGGGCACATTCCCCTGAGGCCCTGGGCTGTGCCCAAAGAGGGCCCTCGTCGTGAGCGGCCTGCAGCCTTCATTCGCAGCCGCTGGGCACAGCGCCGGTGCGTCACCCGCCACCCGGAGGGAGGCTCCTGAACCGGAACGAATCTGGGAGGGGCATCCAGGTTTCCGGGGCAGGGGAGGAGAGCGAAGGGGAGGAAGGAAAGATCAGAGAAGAGGAGAGGCAGGGAGAGGAGAAGACGAGATGGAAAAGGAGAGGAGAGCGGAGGGCACGAAGAGGGGAGGATGGGAGGGGCAGGGAAGGGAGGAGAGTGGAAAGCTTGTGTCTTCACTTTTTTCTTTTTTTCTCTTTTCTTCCTTCTTTTCCCTTCCCAACTCTCCTGTCTCCTCATTCCCTCCTTCTCTCCTTTTCTCCCTTCCTACCTCCCTTCCATTCTTCACGTATGCCTGAGAAGAAAAATACTACGACTGGAAAGAGGAGGAGCCAGAGGATGGAGGGGGAGGGCGCCCCCGCAGGCACCCGGGCAGGCCCTCCCAGGTGGGTGAGGCTGTGGTGGAGGTTCCAGGCCTCCAGTGGCGCACTGACTAAGCCCACCTAAATGAGGTCCAAGTGCCCCTCATTAACATACAGAATTATTAGAAATAATCAATTGCTGTAGGCCACTACATTTGGGATTGGCTTGTTCCACGAGAGTATCATTATGCATTTGATGTTCCGTGGATGCTATTCGCCAACGTAAAGTTAAAGTGGACATTCTCACTTTGCAATGAGTGCTTCTGTCTAACAGCACCCAGGAAGACATTGCCCCTCAATTCCTTCACCCTCCCCCCCTTCCTCCCCACTGCCACCCCACCCCGCAGCTCACCTCTGGGCAGTATTCAGCCTCAGTTGACTTGAGCGCCAGAGTAATTAAGGTCTGGATCATTCTTTTCAATTCAGAATTACACAGAAAATGTATTTGGTTTCAGTACATATAGGAAATCTTTTATTGGCTAGTATTTCAACTTATTGCTTAAGGTGCTTTAACAAGACCCAAAATTGTATTAGCCCTAAGATTTTTTGTACCAGTTGCTTTTATGGCTAATTTGCAAGGGATAGCTTATTTCCTTCATACTTGGAAGATGTCAGTTCGAAATCTTTTACGTAAGACAGAGCTAATATATGTTGTAATTTTCATGGATAATGCTTCTCCAATGCTTCTAGATATTTTCTTTTAAAATAGCTAACAGATAAGTTGTTTTGGGTCATAGAAAACTTGCTAGTTTCCTGAATGACTCTATGACTCTGCTATTTATACAATGACTTCAAGGAAAAAGAGATAAAGTAACTTACCACAAAACAGAATAAATTAAACAGCATGACAATGTCAGATCAATAAAAAGGCTGTCAACTTATTTTAACACCCAAGAACCCTGACACTAGTTTCCTAGCATTTATTTAAATATACTCTTTTGTATAAGCTGACTTCTTTTGGTTGAATAACTGATTTCAAGTATCTTTTCTAGTACTAGCAGATTAGTATTGATGTTCCATTGCTTTGCACAAATATCTGAGGTCTCCCTTTAAAAGAAAGAAATAGTTAAATGACCAAGTCACACAACCAAGAGAACTTTTAAACACCTGGTACATAGTAGATACTTAATATTTATTGAATCAACAAAAACTAGCAAAACGTTATTTACCTCAAATGCCAACTAATAGGCTTGTGAAATTTTAGTGACTCAAGAAATTTGTTAATGCTTCCTCATGAACCTTGCTGACGATGTGTCTTTTGTGACAAATTCGTTGATTAAGACAATGACTTAATGATACTCTGCTACGTGCCTACCTCTTTCCTGATACTAAATGAACCAGGAAAGAAAGTTGGATCGTGTATGTATGGGGGGAAAAGTGTCCTGTGAAGCCAATAAATATAGCGAACAATCTGTGTTAGGGGTTATGATGGATGGAAAAAGAAACATACTATGATACTTAAAAAAAAATAATCTTTGTATCTTGCTCTGGAAATGGTTTTGAACTTACATTTGAAAAAAATATATCTGACAGGAGAATTAATAATGTTTCCATCACAGTAATGAGGGAAGATGAGAAGGTCATTGTTCAGGAAGAACTAGAAAGAAGTTAATTCTCCTTACTCTGTTTCCTGCTGAGAATCTCTCTGCAATTTACGTCACATCTCAGTTTTTCCTTGAGCATGTTTCTTAGATGATGAATTTCTGAGTTGGGAGAGGTGGAAAATCATTTTAAGACATGCTACTGCTAGACTGGAAGTTACAAGAGGAAAACAAATGGGGTGAGAAAAATGGGAAATGCTCTTATAAAACAGGGCCTATGAACTGGAGTAGGTATAGTCAGTCACTGTTAAACGACAGGGAACATTGGCTTAAAAGTTAAAACAACGGGCTCTTTGGTGACTCAGTGGGTTAGGCGGCTGCCTTCTGCTCTGATCCTGAGGTCCCGGGATCATTCCCTGCATCCGGCTCCCTGCTCTGTTGGAAAGCCTACTTCTCCCTCTCCCTCTGCTGCTCCCCTGGCTTGTGCTTGCTCTCTCTCTCTCTCTGGGTCAAATAAATAAAATCTGAAAATAAGATTGGAAAAAATAACTTACTGTATTAATTCTTTTGATAAAAAAGTAATTTGGTACATTTGAATATTTCAAGTGTTTCTTCCAGAATTTTAAAGTTATAAAAAGTAGACCAAAAAAAAATGGGAAGTTTAAATAATAATGTGTAAAATTTGTACATATGTGTAATAGGAAGACAGCTTGTAGCTCAAAGTGTATCCTTTCTTCCCAGCCTTCTAAATCGCCTTTTTTATATCATAGGTACTTGGGACCACGTGGAGTTTGGTTTGAGGATTGTCTGATTAAAAAGGGAAGAGAAACTTTCCTTCATGTAATACACAGTCGTTGATTTACTCACTAATACTGTTTAGGACCCACTGTATATTGCATTATCCTACACCCCGAAGGATCCTTAAAGCATTCAAAGAAACCTAGGCCACGCCTCTGCTTTCAAAGTGTACATACAGCCCAGGTGAGGCAGCAAGTCTTATAGAAGAAACAGAGATCCAGGCAATAACCACCCGGGCCAGCATGTGACGTGTAGGTCTGCCCTGAATCTCTGTGGGGTTTTGTCTATATCATGTAGGGTTTGAGATCCAGACCCATGATTAGGGTCTGAGAATTGAGGAATATAGATTTTGTTGCAATTTGTAATACTGCAAAACTGGAAACACCCTCGAGGTCACCAATAAGACAGAGGTTGGATGAAAGATTGCCCATGCCATAGAATGTCATGCAGCCATTAAAAAGGATAGGGCCAAGCTACATTGGGGTAGCATGAAAGGATGCGGAAGACATATTTTTGAAGGACAAAAGCAAGCTATATAACGATCCCATTTCTATTAAAAATTCTGCGTCTAGCTCCACCTATATATGTGCTTCTCTACGAGTGATGCGTGTGGGTGTCTACGTATATTTTCGGGGGTGAATGTAAACGCAGATAGAATAGAAAACTAATGCCCAGTTGTTACCAACGGTCACTACTGGAGAATGAGGATGTAGAATCATGACGAAGAGAAACTTACACTTTCCATTCCACATACATCTGCAGTGTATGAATATTTTTCAGTAAATTATATTACATATTTCCCTGTAATATTAAAAATAAAAGAAAAAATAAATATGCTGAGGCTTGCTTTTTAGGGTAGACTCAGGTGTCAGAAACAAGCAGTTTATTTTATAACACAGGGGGGATTAGTTTTTCTTCTAGTTTCTGGATGAAGTGATAAAAAATAATATAGCTGAAAAACAGAAAGCAGCCCAATAACTAATATGCAGAGCGAGCCTTTTATGGTTATTGGCTCATAGTTCATCCTCAGACTACAAACAAATCCTAACATTTGTCAACAACCAAGTTGGGAACAACTGCCTTCCTTGGCCGCCAGAAAGGGCTGCATATTTATGCTTTCAGATACTCATAAAGTGTCTTTTAAGCCTATACATTGCCTTATCAGGGCATTATCACATAGTTACACAGAGAAAATACGTTCATACTTCAGTTTTGTTCTTACCTCCCTAAGTGGGAGGTTATATTTGTGTAAAGGAGATGGGGACAGAGAAAAGGAGGGGAGTGGTGTGAAGGGAAGTAAAAATGAAATTGAGCAGGAACCCTGACCCGCCTGGTGTTTATCTGGTTGGGCACAGCTTGACAACCCTTCCACATGTATTTCTACATACCCTCACCTCTCCTTCCCTATCTTTTTCCTCCTCCTGGCCTTGAGGGAGCTAGTATAAAAGGCATCAGGAGAGCATGAGAAACCACATCGCTGCAGGCTTCTAGGCACCAATACACCCTCACACTGGAGTTTCCTGCTTCTAGAAACGACTCCAGCTTGATCTTCTCCACCATGAGCCTCAGACCTAATGCCACCTCCTCCTGTCCCAGCGCCAGCCTGCTCCGGGTCCTACAGGGGCTGCTACTGCTATCCCTGCTCCTGACCACGCTGGTTCCCTGGACCGCTGGAGAAAGTAAGAGAAACTCAGGGAAAACGGAGGGTGGGGTGTCTGCTGCCCTGGAGCAGTGTCTGGGGGAGAGCCTGCCCTGGTTCTCTTGGGGCTGGAGACGGTCATTACACTAATAACTCTAAGTGGCGAGGGGATGCTTGGTGGGCACTTAAGATGCGCCCGGCATTCTGCTAAGGTACTTAGCTGAAGGTTTGAAGATGATCCTATACACAGGGGCTTTATGAAAGAGCTACAGTTAACAAATAAGGGGACTAAGGAATCAAGTCAAGAGATAAGATCTCCATAATAATAGCGACCACTCATAGAGCCACACTCTCTATCCTAGCTCAAAGCGCGGACAAGAAGCGGTTCGTTGAACTTTACTGCATGTGCTTGAAGACCGTCTCTGGCATTCATCCAAGTAACATCCAGAATTTGGAGGTGCTCAGCGCAGGACCCCATTGTCCCAACGTTCAAGTGATGTAAGTCCCTGCTTCTGTATCATTGCCTCATTGGGCTTTAAGGAAACTCTCCACTTCTCTCCTCACCGATTCTATTGTATCCAGCCCCATGGATCCCTTCTGAGAGTCAGGCCATGGCACTCACAGAGAATTCCATTCCCTCTTGCAGAGCCACACTGAAGAATGGAAAGAAAGTCTGCCTGGACCCAGAAGCTCCCCAAATCAAGAAGATAGTGCAGAAAATTTTGGAAAGCAATGAGTCAACGGCTTAATCTGTTCACTGTCTGTCAAGCCTTTTTATCACCCAAGAACGGCAGGAGTTTGAAGGCTTGACTTTCTGGAGTTCTCATTTATCCAGAATACCTATTCGTATTGTATTAAACTTTGGATATGTTTTCTATTCTGCTTCAAAAAGTCACATGGTACTCTGGGAAGGCTAGTTAATAGATGACAGAGAGAAGGTGGCAATAAGCAAACTTACTTTCAAAATATAACGTATGGTTTATTCCCTAACTCTTGGTTACGCGAGGCACTCTGCTCTACATTCATTTATTTAAAATTTTCTTTTCAAATGCTTACACGTGCGTTAACCTATCTTGCTCTACCTTACTGTTAGACTAGCTATGCCCATGATGACTAAGAGATTCCAGAATGGTCAATGATATTCAGAATCGCACAGAGCCCAGAATAGAGCACTTGCTCAAGAAATGCTTGGTAATTTATTTAGCCACTTAATAGAGTTTTTCGTTGTCTTAGTCTTAGGATGTCTTGTTTCAAAACATTTTCTGAAAGATTTTCTAGTGTTTATTTTACCCTTGAAACCCTAAAAATAATAAAGTTGTAGAATGTGAGTCTTGTAAGCAGTGGTTATTTATTTTAAAGAGAATATATTTAATACTAGAATAAAAAACATACAATGAAAAGCATTAACGTTCTCTATTTTAAAAACTCCAGTATTTTCAATAATAATAATGATAATAATAACAATACAGGTTCCCTATAGTGTTAAATGTTTTAACCTGGCATGTTTGTATATATTTTCAGTCACTTAATATCTGCATGTTACAATTTTAGGATTAGAACCAACCTTGTGGATGAGTAAAATAAAAAATGTAAACTTTATCAGACTTCTAATTATTGTTCTAGAATCAACAGAAATTTCTTTCTTTTTAAAATTATTTTTGTATGAATAGAGTTGGCACCCAATGTTGCAGTCATTTCAGCATAGTGATTAAACTTCCCGATACCTTATGCTGTGCGCACCAGAAGCATAGCTGTCTCATTACAACATTATTACAACACCATTTACTATATTCCCTATGCTGGCCTTTTATCCCCAGGATTCACTCTTTCCATAACGGGAAGCCCGTATTTCCTATCCCCCTTCACCCATTTTGCTCATTCTCTCCCCCCTCCCTTTGGTATTTCTTAATCCCTGAAATTTACACCCACACTATTCTTACACAAGTATTAACATGAAATCAAAATTTGTTATTGTTTGTCATCATATATTATTACTTTTAACAGAACTGTTGGGGGAAAAAACACCTTAATTACCTTTTTATTTCTTCTTACACTTTAGTATTCCATAATCTACAAACAAAATCACCAGTTGATGATTTGTGTCATTTTTAATTTATTATAATCATAGCTAGACTTTATTGATAAATTTTAATATACCAGGCATATTGAATGTTTTGTATGCATGAATTAAATAATTCTCACAAGATAGCTATGATCTGGTTAAAAGGACATCATCTGCAGAAGGAGTAATTGGGGAAATAGTTCTACCACTTGCTAGCTGTGTTTTTGGGCAGGTTGCATAACCTCCCTGTGCCTTAGTTTCTTCATCTTTAAAATGGGATAAAAATATTGCTTATCTCACAAAGCTGATGTGAAAATTAAGAGTTAATAATTCAAAGGGCTAGAAGTAGTGCATGTCACACAATGACCCATATATAAATGTTAACGACTATTTGTTATTATTACTATTAGCATCCCCAATGTATAGAGAAGAAAACTGAAGTTCAGAGATTAGAAAATTTGCCTCAAGATCAGATAACTAAGTAGGTGACAGAGTGGGGATTTGAAACTCTGCTTTTAACCACCACACTACTTTCCTTGATTCTTCTTTCTCTAATAAAGAAATTACATTATATATCACACGATGTTATTGGCACACAAAATAGGACCTGACCATAAGTAGCATACTGTGATGGTTATAGCAGAAGAGCTAAGTTCATAAATCCCAACCTGTACATGGACTTTGGGGAACACTCATGCATTAAGCATTTAGTTCACAAATTTTATATATTAAGATCTCCTTTGATTATCTCCTCCTCTTCATAGGCTCAGTGCCTTAAAATGTTTTGTCTACAAAATAAATGCATTTATTAAGTAATAGTTAATAACCGCAAATACATAAAAATCTGTCTATCTATCTATCTATCTATCTATCTATCTATCAAACAGTACATGGGGATTGCAGTCATTTTCATTAGCTTTTCTCCAATAATTTAAAATGGCTCAGAGATCTCATTCATTTCTCTGTGGTTTCCTACTAAAATCCAACTGCGCCAGCACCTGAGACATGACACATTTTTTTCAAGAAGCGGATGTCTTTTATTTTTGTGTACGTATGTTTAACTATTTCATTTAATGCAGAGAAAGAATCATTTAATGGCTACTTACTACTTCCTGCAAATACTGAAATGCAGGGGTAAGTTTCACAAATCCCGTGTGCTGCCCATTCGTACCCCAAACCACCCCTTCGAGCCATTCCCTCTGCCCCTAACCCTATTTGGGATCTGAGGTTTTAATGCAATAAACTTGTCTAAGTTACAGCATATTCTGTATCCGGCATTTCATTGGATGCTTGATATTTAAAAAATGTAAGTCACACAGAATTGTCCTTGAAGAGATCACTGTCTGGTAGGAGAGGCAGATAGGTTGAGAAATCATCACAAGCACACAGGACACATGCTAGTACAGAGACACGCTCTAACGGTGTAAAGAAACAGACGCATGAATAAGCCAAAGCTTCAGCATCGTCATTTTCAACATTTATTATCTTCGTGAATCTAGTACTTTATATCAAGTCCCTACCCATGTGCTATAATAATGATAGGCGTTATTATGATTTCTCACCTCGCAGAGCTTTCCATCTGGGGAGAGAAAACATTTTAAACACTTTCAAACACACGCACACATACACACACGCACACGCATATATAACTGTGTGTACGATGTGCATGTGTGGGCCTCCTGGGTGGCTAAGTTGGTTGAGCATCTGACTCTTGATTTCACTCGGGTCATGATCTCAGGGTCTTGGGCTCCACACTCAGCGGCGAATCTGCTTGAGATTCTCTCACCCTCTCCGTCTGCCCCTCCCCCCCACTCACATGCGCTCTCTCTCCCTCTAAAATAAAATCTTTACCAAAAAATGTACATATGTGCATGTTTGGAAGATCTGTAAGAAATCGCAAAAGCAGAGGGTGCTACAGAACCCAACAGGGGACACAATTAGCTGCAGCCATCAGGAAAGGCCTCTCAGAGGAAGTGATGTTAGGCTAACACCAGAAATTCGAATAGGACTTAGTCAGCTGAAAGGCAAGTGGTAGGATCCTAAGAGAAAGAACCTTAGAGGCCCAGGAAGTAACCTGCATACCCCTGCAGGGGTCTGGTCCTGCTGAGCATTCGGAACCAGCTTGTTCCCTTCAGTGGCCTACTGACACCCTTCACCGCTGTCAATCAGTGTGACAGAAGGCCTCTGGCTTTGAGATGAGGGCATCCTTTGCCCTGATCAAGAGCCTAAGTCATCCTTTTTCAGGAAAGGGAAGATGGTCCATATCGATTCCTTGACCTTTCCTGTGTGGGATTCTGTGTCATGCCCTCCACCCACTCTTCCGAATCTTCTCCACATCCACTCCCAGATGCTCTGTGTCCTCCTGAGAGCATCGCTGCTCCAGCCCACAGAGCAGCCTGCCTACAACTGGCCCTGGGCCAGGTCACAGCAGGCTCTGGGAAATGTGGCCTGGAAACTCTTCTTCTTCGCCTCATTTCCAGGCCCAGCTGCGTGGAGAAACATCTAGGCACCGAGTTTTTACAGAAAGAATGCGTTCAAATATTACTTTTACAGTTTTTCTCAGAGGAAGAGTGTAGCTGAGGATAACAGACCTTGCTCCCTGGAGTATGCTGGATGAAGGCTGTTAGGACGGGAGAGATGCAGACACTGAGGAAGCCTTCCACTTTCTGGTGAAATTCAAAACTGAGTCATCCCCTAAAGACTCTTCCAACTTTTTAGCAGCAAGAAAACAATTACTAAGGACACACCTTGAACACCCACAGCCACCCAATGCAACTGCTAATCTGTAACTGGTAATCTGTAGGAAAGACAGGTGGGAGTTTGCAGTGCTTGGCAAGTTGGGAGTTGGGAAGAAACAGAAACTGTCTCCAGTCTGAAGGCACCAGCCTGTAAACTGCAACATGGTGACCCCAGAGAAGTCTACAGTGACACATTAATAGAGGCGACATATGACATACGCCTAAGGTTCAAGTATTGTTTCTAACTGCACCCACGTGCACCAATATGCATTCAGCTTGGGGTTGGGGATCCTGTTCTCACCTCCCAGCCAAGATAGCTGACGTTGGGCTTTTTTCCCCCTCCTTATCTTGGCTGGCCAGAGCCTAGCTCTTCCCAGAAGTATCTCCGCTTCCCCATCCTCCAGCCCAAACTTCCGGACCCTGGGGATAAAATGGGCCTGGGGAGTTTGGGGAGCCACTGGCCTGCGAAGTCCCAGCCCCGACTGCCCTTGCACTCTGGGCTTCAGCCCTTGCACTCTGGGCTTCAGCCCTTGCACTCTGGGCTTCAGCCCTTGCACTCTGGGCTTCAGCCCTTGCACTCTGGGCTTCAGCCCTTGCACTCTGGGCTTCAGCTGGAAAGCTGCTGGACATGAGCGTGGGAGAGGGTTCCGGTGCCCCCAGCCCCTGGCTGGGCCCCGGGCTGCTGCTCCTAGGGCTGCTGCTCCTGCCGGCTGTGCTCGCGCTCCCCACAGGTGAGAGCTGAAGTAAGGCGTTGGGGGGACAGGGGGAAGCAGAGAGAGAGAGTCGGGGAACTCCTAGGGCTGGGGCGGAATCTTTCACCTTTCGAGTTCTGTCTAGGTGTGCGGGCCCTGCGCCAAGTGCTGCCCGGTGCACTTTACCACCCAGTCAACAACGCTTCTCTGGGGGAGGCATGATTTGTGGGGGAGGAAGTGAAAGCCAAACGCAATGAGAAAGATCCCGAAGGTAAGTCTGGTGGTTCACGGAGTCACCATTCTCTCCTCCACTGCCCTCTCCCCGACCCAACCCCCAGCGGACCTGGAAGGAGGAGAGGAGGACCTGCGCTGCGTGTGTGTGAAGACCACCCCCCTAGTCCGTCCCAAGGACGTCAGCAGCCTGGAAGTGATCGGTGTCTCGGGCCACTGCCCCACCCCCCAGATGATGTGAGTCCTGCCACTTGCTTCTTGGTGTCCGCCCACCCTGGGCCTCCTCTGCTTTCCCTTCTGCGCCTCCGCGCCCCCCTTCATCCCGCCCCTCCGCACCCACTTCACCCCGCGTCTAATCCCACGTTCCAATTCAACCCCTGAAAGGCGTGTCTCTTCTTTCCCTGGCAGAGCTTCGCTGAATAATGGGAGGAAAATATGCCTGGACCCGAATGCAGTACTGTATAAGAAAATAATCAGGAAGCTTTTGAAGAGCTAGTTACTAGCTGCCTGACTCTGTATCTTTTCGACAGAGCATGGTTTTGTTTTTGTTTTTGTTTTCTCATTTGCAACCCAACTGTGGAAAAATCTTCTGGTGTTTTTATTATTCTTCAAATTCTAAATAAATAAAATAAATCGACTTGTGGTTTAGTCAAACTATTTCTTAATAGAGCAAAGAAATAGCGTCCACATATCACAGTTTCATTTTTTAAAAATCTCCAGAATTTTAAGCAAAAATATATTTGAAGCAAAGTTTGGCTTAATAAAGACCGCCTTCACTGGGTGTTATGCCTTCATGGATACACATTTGCATATTTCCGTAAGGGCCCTACTTCATTTATTTACATATTAATGGTATAATTAGCTTTGCCAGTAAATATTAATCACACTTAAACGTTATTGGCTTTTTAAGTCAGAGAAAGACAATTATCATATGGTTTCACTCATGTGGAGTATAAGAAACAGAGCAGAGGATCATAGGGGAAGGGAAGGAAAACTGAATGGGAAGAAATCAGAGAGGGAGACAAACCATGAGAGACTCTTGACTCCGGGAAACCAACTGAGGGTTGCTGGAAGGAGTGGGTGGTGGGATGAGGTAACAGGATGGGCATTAAGGAGGGCACGTGATGTGATGAGCACCGGGTGTCATACGCAGCTGAGAAGTTGTTTAACACTACATCTGAAACTAATAATGTATCCTATGATGGCTAATTGAATTTAAATTTAAAAAACGTTTGATAAAAAAAAAGTTACTGGCTTTTTAAAATCAATCAATCAGATTCTGCTTTTATCCCCTTAAGATTTATACTCTACCCTAGTATTAGAAAAATTAATAAAAATGAAGCTAAGATTCTCCACTACTTAAGAGAAATATGTGTATACTTTCCAGAGAATTACAATTCAAATATTTTACTCTTTATTGGTGCTTTGATAACTTTGACATTTCACGAAGATGAAATGTTAGAAAACGGTTCTTATACACACATTACTCCCTTTAGTGAATCCCACATTTGGCAAACCTACAGAAGTGGCTCTTATTACATTCCATTTATATACCATGAGTGTTACTCTAAGCCTGCAAATGTTTTGAATGGATTTTTTCTTTCCCTTGGTAGTCTCACGTTCAGTAACACTTTATTTGCAGTCCACAGCCATTTCATGAATCCCTTAACATTGGAGAAATCAAGACTGTATGTTAAACAGCTGTGGAAAGTAGGAGAGGCTCAAGGTTGTACTTTCATTCATGATTCAGGAAGACACTACTATATTTTGGGGAGAAAGGAGGGTGCGGCAAGACGGGCACGTTAGTTACCTATTGCTCCTGTAACAAAGTACCATGAACGCCATGGCTTCAACAACACAGATTTGTTATCTTTCGGGCTGGAAGTCACAAGCCCAGAATGGGGCTTACGGGCTAAACTCAGGGTGTCCTCAGAGCTTCATTTCTTCTGCGGGCTCTAGGGGAGAATCTGTCCCTTATCTTTCTTAGCTTCTAGAGGCCATCTGCTGTCCTGGGCTGGTGGTTCCTTCCTCCATCTCCGAACTACATCACTCCAATCTCTGTTTCTGTTGTCACATTTCCTCTCTCTCCTCTGACACTTCTACTTCTTATACCCTGCCTGTCTCTAAAAAAAAAAAAAAAAGACCCTTTGTGAGGCTGTTGGGCCCCTTGGATAGTCCGGGACAATCTTCTCAAGATCCTTAACACATCTGGAAAGTCCTTCTTCTTCTTTTTTTTTTTTTTTTTTTGTCTTGCCATGTAAGGTAACATTTTCACACGTTCCAGGGCTTAGGGGATGGAATTTCCGGGAAAGGGTGGCACTATTCAGCCTCCCATTGTGGGCAAGGATGTAGAATCTGGTTGAGGTAGGAGCACACTACAGAGCCTTGCTCATGATTTCAGGTCATTTCAGCCTAATGCCGCCATATGTAGAGGTGGGATTGCCCGGCTGAGGGAAAATGGAGACTGGATTAGTTCATTCTCCTTGGGGGCAGCAGGGGGCCTCTGAGATGACAAACTATTTAAATAAGCGCTATTTATAGAGGCTTTTGAAGTACCAATGTATTATCCAAATTTCCACACCCACTTTGCATGATGGGTCATATTATTCCCATTGCAGAGTTGAGGTAAGTCTCAGAAAGGTTCAGGAACCTCCCAAACCCACAGCTGGGTAGAGGCCGAGCAGATGCGTCTGACCCCAACTCCCCGTATGCTCCCTTTCACACAGGCCATTGGCCTGTTCGCTCATTCTTCAGAGAGGAACTGTCCAATGGACAGCCCTTGGAGGTGGAGTAGGAATGGGGGGGGGGGGCAAAGGGAAGAATGGAACAGCCGCAAGATGAAAAATGAGTAGGAAGATGTAAGACCATGAACTCCTCAGCATGACTGGAGGGCAGTTTATCATTCTGCAGAGCTGAAGTGTCTATGGGGAGCAAACAATGGTCTTCCAACTACTTTTCATCCATTTGATGTTTTTCACCATCAGTCTGCCATATGAAGGTCACCTGAATTATCTTCCCAAAATACAGATACTTCCTTGCCTAAAACCTTCAAGGTCCAAAATCCTTAGCATGGCGCCCACTGCCGGGCCACACCTACTTTCCCTCTGTGCCTGAGCCTTCTCATCGGTGAAGTGAGAGTAGTAAGAGCATCTACTCCATCGGTGACCCTGAGGACTTAAGTAGAGGATGCAGGCAAAACGCTTAGCCGGCCTCCTGCAAAGGCTGTGCTTAAGAATTAGCAACCATAGGGGCGCCTGGGTGGCTCAGTCATTAAGCGTCTGCCTTCGGCTCAGGGCATGGTCCCGGCGATCTGGGATCAAGCCCCACATCAGGCTCCTCCGCTGGGAGCCTGCTTCTTCCTCTCCCACTCCCCCTGCTTGTGTTCCCTCTCTCGCTGGCTGTCTTTCTCTGTCAAATAAATAAATAAAATCTTAAAAAAAAAAAAAAAGAATTAGCAACCATAATCATTACTGCTGCTCTCAATATTGCTGTCAGTACCCCGGCCCAGCCAGTCCGGAGGGCCAACTAAGACATTTAACAGAGTGACTCTTGGTGGAAAGTAGCAAAATATTGGTGCAATAAAAATAAAAGTTCCTTAAATCGTATGAACTTTGGGAGAGAAAACATTGGAAGTGGAGTGTGGGTGGTAAGATTGTTTTTTTCTTTGCTTATTTTCCTTTTATGGCCCTCCTCAAGCAACCTACTTAGTTAGAGTCCATAATCTAGGCGTGACTCAAACCGCCCAAACGCATTTTTCAAAAAGACCCATACTGGTGCTTTGCAAACCCTTCCTTCAAAATTGCCAGAGAAGACTTTGAAGAGGCCGCCTTTATCAGCAATGGCATTGGGAGAAAGATTTCCTGCCAGGGGAAAGCCCAAATCAGACAGCAACTTGCTGCAGCTTCCTACTCTTGGAACATTTATGGAGTGATAAAGTTTGAATGTACTTACATTTTTTTTTCCTGCAGAAAATGTCCACAACCTAGGCACTTACTGCACAGTCATGGGCCTTATCAACAAAACCAAACCACCGAAGGGTATTGGAAGTCATTCTGCATTTTTCTAAGTATTGCTTTTTTTCCCCTTGGAAGGCCTTTGTGGTAAAAACAGTTTCCTCTTTACTGCATAGATCATTGAGGGTTTGGTGGGCTTAAAAGATACATTCAAGTGTTTTCTTATTATAAAAGGCAAGGAACGCATGCTTATGAATAACATTGAAAACACAGTGGAAAGTATAAGGAAAAATTTTAAACGACTGTAATTTTGCCTCTCAAAAATACTCTGTTTTTTCAAAATATTAGTTATTGGATATTGGTTGTAAGGTGAACTGCTAATTTTCAATAAATGATCACTGTAATTACAGGAAATTAAAGGAAACAGTAATTAATTCATTGTTAGGGAGCATTCCCATCCCAATTTTACAGGTACGAAACCAAGTCCTGGGATAATAAAATAAGTTTTTCCTTGGGCAGAGAAAGAATGTCAAACTCAGGCGATCGAACATTCACGTGGACATTTATAGGTTATGTATGTAGTCACAGCGTGTGTGTTCATGTATTTATGCACGCCCCAGGACAGTTTCACAATACAAACTTACACTTGTTTTGTTCAGTGTGCTTTGATATTTTATTTTCTACGCTATCCTACATTTCCACTTTTTAGAAGAAAAAGAGTGGCCACAAGCCTGTGAAGTATTTCATAACCCATTAATAGATCATAACTTATAGTTTTAAAACATGGCTGTAGCTCTTCGATTAAAGATTCAAGTTTTAACATTTCCTGTTGGAGGTCACACTCTATTTAGTGCTTCTCAGGAAACTCGGAGAGTCGATAGGGACAGGATGCTCAGAACCAGCTGGATAGTTAAGTCTCCTTGCCTGTGGTCTGTTTTCAATCTCAATCCGCAGGCCTGACTTGGGGTTGGAGTCTTTGGGAATCCCATGAAGAGCCAACTTTTGAGGGGAAGATGTAACACCAAACAGGGACTTGTCTGCACTGTTGAGATTCTCCGTTTTTTTCAGCCGGGGACTCCCACTTACGTTTTATACTCACCGCCATTCAATTTCCTCCACGCACATCCTGTCTGGGCCCTAATGTAAACTGAATCAACGGCAGAAACCATTGCTTTCTAGGGGTGCTTGGAAAAAGTAAACATAGTCAGTACATTCACTTGGTGGTTTTATAGCTATTTCTTCTGCACTTACAGTTCTTCTCCTTATCCCTGGAGTAGCTGGCCCATGGCTTTTGGATAAGGCAATCTTGGGTTACAGAGTTTTTTCGCTCTGTGTGACCTGAGTTTCCTAGTTTCCTCATCTGAAAAACCAGGGCAGTAAAATCCACCTCACAGCTTGCTGGAACAGGGCAAATCTCACTTAGAACAGGACCCAGCATGGGTCCGACTCAGAATTGGAAAGTAATGACTGAAAGTCACTTTTCTTCTCTTTCTTTGGGAGTTTTGCCCCGTAAAAGCACATGTCATTTCCTGACAATAATGGCCAACCACATCCTTGAGCTAACAAGTGAGCATTCAGAACACAGCTGACAAGCCAGAACTTTCCCTGCACAGAACCACAGCTCCAAGCTCGAGTGCAGATAACTATAGTAGTCACCCCTTTCTGTAGCTTTGTGTTCCTTGGTTGCAACTGCCTGCCATCAACCATGGTCTGAAAACTGAAAGCAGGTGGTCCTACTTCTGACTTAGCATGAGAAGGCTCATAGTAGCCTGATGCTACGTCACAATGTGTACGCCATTCACCTACTTCATCTCATTATGTAGCCTTTTTATCCTCTCACATCATCCCAAGAAGTAGGATGAGTATAATACGGTATTTTGAGAGAAAGACTACATTCTGATAACTTCTATTACAGTATATTATTACAATTATTCTATTTTGTTGTTGTTAATCTCTTACTGTGCCTAATCTAAAAGTTAAACTTCGTCACAGCTATGTATGTGTAAGCAAAAGCATAGTATATATACGGTTCAGTACTATCTGCCATTTCAGGCATCTACTGAAGGTCTTAGGACATATCCTCGGTGGTTAAGGGGGGGCTACTGTGGTTAAGAAAGAAGCTTAACGCCACAGATACAAGTTGTATTTTCCATTCATGGTAGCAACTGAAAGAAAATCGAATAACAAAACCACAATGTTTATCACCCAGCGTATCTATAAAATATTCAGGAGACCTGGTGAGTGGAAGCCTGGCATAACTGTTTATCTAGCAAAGAAAACAGGGACAAGAAATAAACTTTGGATGTAACCTTGTGAAATATTTATGTCTTTGCTAAGGCAGACCCATGGGAATTATGCTATTATTAGGCAGTGCTGTGATGAGAGGTAGGAAATCTTGAAGGCGGAGCAGTCATCAGGCAGAGTTGGAGCAGTCAGCTCTTACTTCTCAGCTGTGTTGGAGAATTGGTGAATTATTTTTGCAATAATCCTAGGGATGAAGACAAGATCAATTGGGGAAAAAGGGAATAAAGCAGTGTATATCTATCTTCAACAGGACAATGATTAGACTGCACTGTGATTATTTATCTGTTTCTTCCTTTAGATCAGGGAATAAGGGTCTTGTCTCTTCTCTCCATTCCCACTTCCACAAAAATGTCTAACGGAGTGGGTGCTAAATAAATGTTGGTTGATATTTATTAAGTACATGAGGGGAAGTAGTAACCCAGTTAGTACCATAATGCAATGGTGCAGTTGGGGGCTGGACAAAGCACCTTGTCAACAGAAAGTGGGTTGCGCATTAAAAACTCTGTTTTCCCACACCTGACTTTGTTAGGCTCAGAGATTTCACCAAATTATTCACAGACGTTATAACACATTCACACCATTTACTCTATCGATGATTTGTATGACTTTTTAGTTAGAGTCACTTCTATAACTATTAGGGAATCTGCTAAGAGTTCCCCTCATCTGTCCATCCACACCCTTCCATCACACGTACATGTTATAATACGTACTCATTAAACATGATTTGACTGCAGATACTCACATTCGATATGCAACATACACATATGCAAAGTACAAACAACCAAGCCGTCCTTTCTCCACTTCTGCTGTAATTGCCACCATATCTATTTGGATCTCATATTTCCTTAATGTCCTCAACTACTTCATAAATGTCAATCAATAAACTAGCTCAGAGCCACCACTTTGACAGAAGTATCATTCAGAATCCTCTGCTTCCAAGATTACCTGAGTATATGGACAGAGTCTAGAAGGCAAAAATATAAACAAAACATTTCTGGCCAAAAAATTGGGAGATAATGAGTATTGGAAAATACTGTGGACAGCATGCTCAATATCTAGTTTTTATGATGATCAACATTTCCTAGTTGAAATCTGTATCTTTATGCTATGCATTTTCTTTTGCGGTTTATACATTCATCTTTGACTTCCTAAATTCGGTTCCCATAATATGATCAGGTCATAAGGATGTGGTCATCTCCAAAACAGCTTTCTTATGTGAGTATTTCTAAGAAAAGTTTTCTCATTTCCTTATTCTTTTGCAATTTTGGCAATCCTGTATTTCTTGCTGTTACACTATATGATCATGTTGCCACTGATTTAGTGAGTAGAAAGTTCAGGAAACAATTTTAAGAAAATGGAGATAAAAAGCAATTTATAATCATTTTAAAACCCAATAAATCTTAAAAAAAAAAAAAAAAGCCTGACACAAACTAACATATCAAATGGTCCTCAGTGTTAACTGAATGATTTTAAGAATTTGTGGACTGATTATATCATCAGACGATCATGCCAACAACAGAAAATGAAATGATCTTCCATTGCAGAAGAAAGCAGACATGCTAAATAAATTTATGTTAGAAACTGAACTTTATCCAATTTCGTATTTTCTACTATAGCTATCACCGTGCCTTACACACATAGATGAACCAAAAAATATATGGGGTAAATAGCTATTATCCATTCCCTTCCTGCCCAGATCTTGTATCTTTAATTAGATGGACCTGCCCACATACCATGAGGCAGATGGTCCATAAAGGTCAAACATACTACTCCAGTTTCATTTGTGGCAGTCAACCTGGACTTCCTTTGCTTAATTCCTGATGTTGTTTGGGTGCTCTGGCTTTGAATATATTTGTAGCTTGTACTTGTGTTCTTCGGACGTGTTGGCCATGGCCTCAGAACTTTCTAAAGACTTTGGTTCAGACTCATTTCTCTGGCTGCCTCAGATACAATACTCTTCCTCAACTCTTTAACTGTAATTCAAATTCTGGCTTATCTGCGTTTACCTATGTCCCCACAGGTTTCACTCAGATGCTGAGTGGCCAAAACAGGGAAACGAAAGGAAATCTGGGCTGTTGCCAATCCTTCAAGGATGATTACCTTCCTGACCTCAGGACACATTGGTTACATACAACAGTGGCCTGGAACCATTTATTCATGCATTATCTCAACAAACATTTGTTGAATGCTCTGTATGGAGGACACTCATACTGGCGATGGGTATGCAAAGAGAAATGAGATATGATAGCTTCTTTTCAGAGTGGGAGTGTGTAAACCAGTGGTTCCCAACAACACGATCTGTAGCTAAGGGCCAACTCTTGTTGTGAACTTTCTGAAGGAAGTGGCATTTGAAATGGCTCCTGAGCCATGGAGGCCAGGCCATGCCTATCTGGCTGTTCTATCTCTCTGCACTCCCTGTTTCGATGGTAAACTCCAACTTACAAACTAAACTGCTTATTTTTGTAGTCGTGTCATACCACACTGCTTTCAGCTTCCATGCCTTTGCTTATTTGGTCCTCCTTTTCTGGACTGGGTTCCCTACCCACTCACCTTAGATGTCACCTTCCTCCAGAATATTTTCTCTGATAGCTCCCACCCTTCCAAGAAAGGGAAGCAGATGCCCCCCTCCTCTAAGTGTCTATAAAGATCTGTGCATTGGGGAACCTGGCTGGCTCAGTCGGTTGAGAGGTCGAGCCCTGCCTCAGGCTCCGCACTTGGTGCAGAGTCTGCTTGAGATTCTCTGTCTCCCTCTCCCTCTGCCCCTCCTCCTGCTCTCCCTTCTCTCTCGCAAAATAAATAAATAAAATCTTAAATTAATAAAATAAAAAAAACTCCATGCATTGTTAAGTATCATGGACCTCCAGACAATTCCATATATTTTTTTTCTTACTCCTATAGATTGTGAGTTTGGTAGTGACAGAAAATGTCTTTTCCCTCTGTGTAGCCTTATTTATTTCTTAGCTTGTAAGTAGTAGATAAATGTTGAAGGAAAAATGAATAAGTGGGTTAGAACTAGAGTAAATAGAGCTATTTGTGTTGGCAAGTTATCTCCAGCAGAAATGTGGAAGATGAACGGTGTTGAGCCAGACTATTCATTGGCAAGAAACAGATACCTAATTTAAATGGCATGAATGAATGAATGAAAGAAAGAAAGAAAGAAAGAAAGAAAGAAAGAAAGAAAGAAAGAAAAGAACTGAAGTAAGAAGGAAATAAGAAGGAAGAGAGGAAGGGAGGCAGGGAGGGAGGGAATGAGGGAGAAAGGAAAGAAGGAAGGAAGGGAGGAAGGGAGGGAAGGAGGGATGGAGAATTTGTTGGCTGACATAGCATCCATGAATAAATCAGAGCCACCTGGAGGACATGGGTGCCCAAACAATGTCCTTTGTAATTTTTTCCCATTTCATGTGCTTCCCTCTGGGGCAGCTTCATTCTCAGGCAGACCCTCCCCAAGCACTGGCCCATCTCTGGATCCCCTTTTACCAGTTTAGCAGCCCTAGGAAAAATTAAGAATTTCTTTTTCAATTGTTTCAACAAAAATTCTAGGGACTGTTTCTCGTTTTTTTTTAAAAGATTTTATTTATTTATTCGACAGAGAGAGAGGCAGCCAGTGAGAGTGGGAACACAAGCAGGGGGAGTGGGAGAGGAAGAACCAGGCGCCCAGCGGAGAAGCCTGATGTGGGACTCGATCCCAGGACTCTGGGATCACACCCTGGGCCAAAGGCAGATGCTTAACGACCGAGCCACCCAGGCGCCCCGGGACTGTTTCTCATTTGAACAGGCTTAGGTCACTTGTACGTCTGTGAATCAACCAGCAGGGCTGGACGGTGAACTAAGAAATAGTTCATCTCCCTGAACTTCATGGACTGAGGCGGGACGGGGGGGGGGGGAAGCTAGGGTGTGTTACCAGGAAAAAGAGAAAGGGGAGCCCAACATGCAGTTTCTGAGGAGAACCGATAGAGAGGCTGACCTATTCCTGGTACACTCTAATGCCTTTAGCCTGTAGGGCGGATGAATCCAGAAATTTCATGTCATGTTCAGACATCTTCACTCTTCTCTCAGAGCCAGAGTAATTACATCAGAAGTGATCCTTTGGAGCAAGCTAGGAGTGGAGCAGAACTACTCTGCCCGTTCCTGCTCGCCAGTCAGCACGGGTAGTTCTCAAGATGGAGCAGTGTCTCAGCCTCCGTGCCCCCCCAAAAGCAGAACCTGAGTCACCAGCGTGCCATACAGGCAGATTGATTTGAGGAAATGTTCCCAAGGTTGAGACTGGAGAACTGGGAAGAGTGAAAGAGAGTGTAGACATCTGGGGTTTAGTCCTCCTGGGGATCCTGTGAGAAGTCATGCAGAATATCTGCCTAAAACATGACAGAGGAGGAAATAGTTATCATTGCCTCCTCTTCCTTATTGGAAAGAGATTTTCCATGGCAGTGACGGAGAAGCTTTGGGGCAGGAAGTCACCTGGTGCGGCCGGGGTGAGGATGTGTAAGTTCACCCCTGCTTGCCCTTGGTTGCCGCAGCCATGACCAGGGCAAAGCAGTGAGCCTGGAGGGTGTGAACATCCTGGATTTTATTAATTGTCAATTCTAAAAGATTTATAATAATTACAGGGAGCAAATGGAATTTAACCACCAAAGCATCCCTTTTAAAGGCTTTTCCATTTCCTTAAGAGTCATTGCTTGTACTGGCTTCAAAAATGTGTATACAAACTTGGTGTTTAGGGGCACCTGGGTGGCTCAGTTGGTTGGGTGACTGCCTTTGGCTCAGGTCATGATCCCGGAGTCCCAGGATGGAGTATCCCTCTGACCCTCTCGCCTCTCAGGCTCTCTCTCTTTCTCTCAAATAAATAAATACAATCTTAAAAAAAAAAAAAAAACACTTGGTGTTTAACTCTTGCAGAAGTAATTGGCTTGGAGAGGCACGTGTTCCAACAAGAGAATGGGCTCGTTTACCGTAGTAGGCTACAGAGCCCTGCGCTTATAAACATGTCTGCATTTTGGTTGAGAAAGATTTCATGGATTTAAGTGGCACATAAAAGAAAAAATAACAACAAGAAGCCTTTCCTTTTTACTTCATTTCCAAAAACAAGTGAAGTCATTTCTGGAAGTTAAATTCTACACAATCTGCGAGTGTTAACTGCTTCTTGACATGCTTCACTCACTCCCATTTTTTGGCAGCTTCTGTGGATAACTTGGATTTCTGATCTCCCTGAACACCCTCATTTACGTCAGTTTGGGGTTGGGTCTGGAGATCATGACAGCAAACGCTTTCTGTTTTTCTTTAATTACGTGAAATCGAGAGATTTGTACAGCGTGATTAGTGCTGACGTCAAACTCTTTAAACCTATAAAACATGACGAAGTGTCCACACCGGAGCGGCGGATATTTCAGATTTTCATATCTGAGCAAATATGAACTCAACACAAATTCATTTTTTTTTTCCCCTAGGAAGCTACCGGTAAAGCATGCACATCCGTGGATTTCATTTGGGTGATATTCTAAATGGATTTAGAAAGAGCAACTTTTTAAAAAACGGCCTTTTTATTTTGAAGTAATTTTAAATCGACAAAATTTGTAAAAGTAATAGTTTCCTGTACTCTTCACTCAGTTTCCCCTTTTGCAAACACTTTACCTTAACAGGGTACCCTTGCCAAAGCAAAGAAACCCACACTGGCACATTCTTATTAGTGAAAACTCCACCCTCTCCTGGACTTCACCAGATTTTCCATTCACTGTCCTCTTTCTGGTCCAGAGCCAACTCAGGATACCATACTGCAGTTTGTCGTCGCCTCTCTTACTTTCCTCTAAACTATGACCGTTTCTGAGTCTTTCCTTATTTTTCGTGACCTTGACATTTTTGAAGAGTTCTTGTCAATGATTTGATATTCCTCAATTTAGGCTTTGAAGGGTGTTTTTTCATGGTTAGACTAGAGTTATGAACTTTTGGGGAAAATACCAAAGAGCTGAAGTGCCCCTTCCATCACATTATATCAGGAGGCACATGATATCTGCTGAACACCACATTACGCCATTAACCTTCATCCCCTAGTTAAGGGGAGGTTTGCCAGATTTCTGCGTGGTCAAGTGCCTCGTTTCTCAGAACTGGACAATTTAAGAAAATGTAACAAGCCCTATGAACGAGTTAGAACGGGAGAGTTATGCTGTAGAGTGAAACAAAGCTGTGCAGCCGTATGAACATTTTGCTGTGTTGCATTTTAGAAAAAGTAAAATTGAACTATTCAGCTATGGGAATAACAAACTGTTTTTTAATTTTTAAAAACATTCATTATATTTATTTATTTATTATTATTATTATTTATTTTTAGAAAGAGTGAGTGCTTGGGGCAGGGGGAGGGGAAGAGGCAGAGGCAGAGGGAGAAAGAATCTTACGCTGGCTCCATGCACTGCACAGAGCCTGACACGGGGCTTGATCTCACCACCCTGAGATCATGACCTGAGCCGAAATCAACAGTCTGATGCTTAACCGACTGAGCCACTCAGGTGCCTGAACAAAACAGCTTTTTTTTTTTTTTTTTTGATCATTCCTATCTAGAAATTCTTAACCATGTATCACAGAGCATCTTTATCATAGCATAATGGCTAAAAGCCACTTTCTCTGAGTTTGAGTCCCAGGCTCAACATCCCGTGATCTTGTGAAAGTTACTTCACCTCTCTTCACCTTAGTTTTTATATGTGTAAACTTAAAGCCCCGTAAAGATAACTTTAGAGTCCCGTATCTATTTCGCAGGTTGTTTGGAAGATTGAATGAGTCAATATTTGTAAAACTCTGAGAAGAACACCTGCAATTTGCACAAAATAAACATGCTGTGGCTTGGGGTGGGTGCAGGGGTTTAGTAATTTGCCGGTGGTATGTGGCAACTAAATAAAGGAAGTGGCCTGTTTCATATTTACTCAAAATCCTGTAAACCCTTCTTTGTTAGCTACTATGTGTGTTGAAGAAAACAGCAAATTTTCAGTGATTTTCTTGAAGTTTATTCTGTAGAACGAAGAAAAGAGAGATTATAGAAAAAATAATCTCTTCATGCCTTTCCGATTCTATAAACTTCATAAAATGAGCCTGTTTTACATGTACAAGTAAAACACAAAGCAATACATCTTTCAAGTTTTAAAGAATATTTTTGGGTTTCTGAGCCAATTTCCCATCAAGTCTCAGAAAACAATTTATAACGAGAGGAGAAGCACACAGACTCAATTATTCATAAGCTCGTCACATATTGACAACTTTTTTCTCACTTCTTACTGCTTAACACAAATTTTAATCTTTTAATCTTTTAATTTCCCTCTCTGGATCATACTGATAAAGGCTAGAATGCCTTTAAAGGTAGGCATTCATTTTGTAAATCTTTTCCAATCAATGAGATGGAGAGTAGGTCAAACTCCTTTTATAGATGAAGTGATTGAAAACAGGACTACAAAATAATTCAGTGGTAGATCTCAACAGCAAAAAATTTTTAAAAAATCCTGTGTAAATGTATCTCCTAGTAGAGTACAGATGTGCCTTCCTTTCAGGAAGCCTAATACAGAAAATTTTAAATGTGAAAAGAAAAGTTGGGGAGTTAACCTTTCCATTACAATTTTTTTTCTTTACAACAGGTTGAGTTTCTGTTTAGGCAATGCTGGGAGAAGCTATCTCACTTAACGAACATTTATTAAGTGCTTAATCTGTGCTGGCTCTCACAAATGTTGACTCATTTCTCTTAATTACCTTAGGGTAGACAAAGAAATGTTTAACAACTTGCAGGTGATAGGTGGCAACCGGAGCTAAGCTGCTTTGCTGCGCGCCCAGTGGCGGGCTACTACGTGCAGGCTTATTCGCTAAACCAAGCCGCCTGGAGCCTGGTTCCTAGATACCCACACCGCGGCCAGAGGCCATTCCTGTCTGCTCCCCACCCCTTCCCATTGGATTCCACGCCTCCAAGAGGTCTGAATCCACCCTGGAGAATTATTACACTTAAGCCCTCCATACTTAATATTGAATTAGTAAGAGTTCTCTAACCCTTCCCGCGAAAAAATAGTAAAGGCGTCGGTTTCAAAGACTGAAATTCCTAATCAGAAAACAGACATGTCATTGTTGCTAGAGAAAGGGGGACCAACACTGAAGGCCCCGTAGTAAATGCAACGGGATTTTGAGCGTGATTTGGCGGTTCACGCTTCGTCCGCGCACGCAACAGGACCAAGGGTCCTACAGAGCAGGTGCGCACTCTCTGGGGACCATGGGCTATTTTGTCCAGGGACGGACAGGAGGGATGAATTCCGCGAGCGTGCCGGACGAGTCCCTCGGCAGCTTCCGAACGACCGCCAGTCCGGTATTTTATAGATCAAATCTGAACTCCTCCTGCATTTGGAAAAGGAGATCTCCCCGGAATTTGGGGGGTTCCAACATTTCGGAGGGAAGAAGGAAGTTCAG
>NW_024426996.1:25197420-25249178 GCF_017311325.1 Ursus maritimus | reverse complement strand
ACAGAAAAAGAAGTCATGTCACAGTCCTCAACTTTCACTCAAAAAATCAACACTGGAATCAACTTCAGACCCTGATCCCTGTTCCCAACAAATTTAAAACATGACCAAGATGATCTAAGTGTGACTGGAGAATACACAAGAGATACAGGTTGAATATTCTTCTCTGGAATCTGAGAAGCTGAGACTATTTTTGACCACCTTCATTTCAGGTTTATGAAATACGCAAACCGAAATTTAGAGACAGAATATATAGAGATAAAAGACAGTTAAGCAAAATTTGCCCCCTCACCGTCCTTAATTCCCCCCATACTGATAACTAAAGAGACATAACTCTCCCTCTAAAGCTGTGGTGCCCACCCTTGTCGGGGGCTCACAGATCCGCCCCCAGCTCCTTGCCCGGCGACTGGGATCACTGGGCGCCCATGGTGCCCCCTGCAGGCGGCAGCTGCAGCGTGACGGCCACTCACGCCCCCACTGGGGATTCTGGAGGAAGGAGAAGGTCCACGAAGTCTCTGGGACACGCGGGAGGCCGGGCAGGAGGGTGGCCGGGCGGTCCCCCTCAGGGGTGCAGGGCCGCCCGGACCTTCCGGACCGGGCAGCGACCTGCAGCGCCGGGAATTTCCCGCCCGGGCTGCTCACTTCCCGCGCCAACCAGGGATAAAGGGGTTCTCCGGCTCGGGCAGCCACAGAATCCGCTCCGCACAGCCTCTCGCTCCAGCTCTCCAGCCCAGGCACCGCCGCCCCGACTCTCCGAGCGAGCCCCATGGCCCGCGCCGCCACCCCGCCGCACCCCGCGCCCTCCGGCTCTGGGCGCCGCGCGTGCTTCGCTCCTTCCGCCGGCCCCGCCGCGCCGCAGGTGAGACTCGCACCCCAGCCCACCGGCGGGACGGGGGCGAGCTCACCCAGACAGCCCGCTAACCGGGTCTGTTTCCCCGCAGGAGCGCCGTAGCCGCCGAACTGCGCTGCCAGTGCTTGCAGACCTTGCAGGGAATTCACCTCAAGAACATCCAGAATGTCAAGGTGACGCCGTCGGGACCCCACTGCGCCCAAACCGAAGTCATGTAAGTGACGCCCCTCCCTGCTGCCGCTGCTCGCGTCCTTGTGCCCCCCCTGCCCCAGCCGCGATGCCCCAGGCCCGCCGCCCAGCCCCACCTGCCGCCAACGCGGACTCTGCCTTCTCTCTGCAGAGCCACTCTCAAGAATGGACAGGAGGTGTGTCTCAACCCCGAAGCCCCCATGGTCAAGAAAATCATCAATAAGATGCTGAACAAGTGAGTCGTGCTTTTTATTCACACGCGGGACTGGAGTCATAGGTCACAAATATTGGCAAATGCCTCCGGAAAATTTTATCAAGGAAACTCAGGGTTTAGCTGAAGGACTGGAAATCATTCTTAGTCCACAATTAAATTTGCTAGTAAGATCATTCATCTGCTCTGGTGCCAGAAGGAAGTTTCCAGTGCCCTCCATGCCCGTGCAAATGAGTGTGGGTAAACCCGCTTTCATTAAAATTCTTATTGGAGTTGGTCAGTTATATTAAAAAATTTTCCACCTATTAAAAAACACAGGCACCCCCCCCCCATTCCTTCTAGGCTTCACATCTGAAAAGCAGAGCCCTTGGTTTTCTGCAACATAGGCCCCTAAAGCTTAAAGGTGAAGAGCGGACACTTTGCCGTGACACCACACTGGGAACAAATCTGGATTCTACCACCTATTAGCCAGATGACTCAAGGACAATATTATTATTATTATCATTATTAACATTATTAATCTAAAGCTTCTCTAAGCCCAGTAAAACAGAGAAAACAGTAGCAGCTACTGCACAGGGTTGCTTTGAGGCTGAAGAGAGACCTAGTGTGACAGAGAGTAACTCATTCTGGCTGTTTGTCTCCAATAATTTAGTAGAGACCACAGGCCCCACCTGCGTTCCTAAATAAAAGCATTGGAGAGCTTAGAGGTCTCTGCAGCACAGCATAGGGAGTAGCCTTTTGCTGCCAGGCTGGGGAAACTAGATTCAGAAAACTCTGGAACGTAGGCGTCAGGACAGGAGAAGAGTGCTATGCAGGCAGCTTCCCTGAGCCGCTAGAAGGCTCACATTTTTCTCATTACTGGACAGCTCCAACTGACCCGAGGAACGAGGAAGCTGATTGGTGGCTGTACCTGAGTCAGGCTCTGCCCTTACAGGAATTGAAGAGGAAACGTGGAATCATCAGCTCCCAATGCCACCTGAATTGGGCCTAATATGTTTGAGCACTTCCTAGGAGAGTTCTCCTATTTATTTATTTATTGGTTGGTTGGTTGGTTTTCACAGATATCCATGTTAATATTTTACATATAAAATAATTAGGATGTCATTGAATCTATTTATGCACTATTTTTATTCTTTATTTTATGTTAAACCCAACTTAGTTCAATCCTGATTCTTATTTAATTTGAAGGTAAAAGGTTTGCAAATATTCTCCAATCATTAAATTAATACTTCTGAGGGGCCCACAGCATGCCAGCCACTGTGACTGAGGCTGGGGAGAGCGGTGTCCCAAGCAAATAGAAAGCGAGGTCATTGCCAGGTTGGGGAATATATGTGTACATCTATTTTTGTAATTGTTTAAAAAAAGTCAGCTATTTATTGAAATAATTTCACAGTCTGTGGTCAACATTTCTCATGTTGAAGCTTTAAGAACTACAATGTTCTAAATATCCTTTGGACATTTTATGTCTTTCTTGTAAGGCATAATGCCTTATTTAGTGTTAATTATGCATTGTTTCTCTATGTCTTCTAACAAAGAGGTTCAAATATTTATTGCTGTTTTTGCAAAGAACTTGAAAATAAAGTATTTCAAAGTAAAAAATGTTTGTTTCATTTAGGGGGAAAAGGCCATCTCTACTGGATAATCTGATGATTTACACCAATATTTCTCTTTTAAAAAAAAATTTCCTCCTGGGTGTTCAATTTGCTACACAGAGACATGAAACTATAATTTGTCCTTAACTTTATCCGATGGTAGCTGTCGCTCCCCTTGAGTTTCACGTACCCAGGAACGTACTTTTCCAAAGTGTGGGCTTCCCTCTGCCCCTCGGTGTGAGAGTCACTGATATATATTGCTGTTTTTTTTATAAGGAGCTCCTTTCCACAGTACTACTCAATCTTCTCTCCTCAAAAACATTTACATTCTTTTAGCCATCTTAACAAGGACTTTCATTTCGTTGCTTTTGCGAAATGATTTTTTGAACAATAACTGACAATTTAATGAAGCTGGCAGTGAAACGGTGGTAAAGTGGATTTTTCCTTCAAAACTCAAATAATTTGTGTCGCCCATAGAAGCACAAAGAGTGAATGGCAGAGTTTTTCACCTAAGAAAAGATCTAACTGACATTTGGTTCAATATTCAAACCTTCATTTATAAGTAACTGCCACTGAGTTTAACGTTATTCCAATTCTTTATATCAATTTGTCAAATAGAATAGTTTTAAGATTGGAACGCCTCCGTTCCCCTCCTTCCTAGTGCAATTTTTATGGAACCTGATAGATTGGCTAGCCTGAGAAAGACCTCTGGAACTTGGTTTTCAAAAGGATGATACCAACACTCCGGGATGATACCTGCACTCCAGGTTTCCAAGACAGAAACAAAATTTGTATGTAAAGAGAGGAAAAAATCCCATAATCTGAAACTGCACTCCAAACCTGAAAAGGAAGAATGTTTGTGGATGTGTGGAGTGTGCTTGTCCCTGAGTGGGGACTCAATCAGGAAATCCTGAGCCTTAGGTAAAAGCCTTCAGCAGAGACAAGAAGGCAGGGCTGGCCCCTCAGTACTTGGGATCAGGTTCTAGTTTGCCCAAGCAGCTGGGTAAATAAGGACTCCAAGTAGCAAGAAACAACCTCTGTGAGCTTTTTTTCATAAAGTTAAAAATAATAACCTCTTTATAACTCCAGTGTTATTAGTTATCAATGAGATAAGAAGGAAGAAAATTTGTGAAAGGTACAGAAGTAAATAAATGTCAGCCATTCTAGAAGCTCCACAAATACTATCATTCACTCCCTAACCCCAAGTCAAGGGACATTGGAAATTATTTATCAGGGGGACCCGAAGGGGTCCATAAAGCCTTCACACCTAAGACCAGTCCTTACATTCAAACACTGGCTTGAGCTTGCTGTACTGGCCACTGAGCTCTTGCCAATAAGGAACATGCAACATAGAAAGAAGAAAGGAGATGTTCTGTTCATATGGTGGTTAAGGACATAGGTTTCAAAGAATCAGATAGACTTTGAATCAAGTCCAGCTCTATAGCTTGTTGACTGTGTGCCCTTGGGCTGGACTTCACCAGCCTCATTTCCCCTGCTATAGAATGGAGATAATTAACATAATACACTTTCTGGAGTTTTTGCAGGGATTAAACATTATCGATGCCTCCAGAAATCTGCCATTGGTCCTCAGGCCAATTCCATGGACATTGTCTCAGTGTCTGTTCTGGATTGAGTGGATATGTGCTATACTTTTCATACCACATTGCTCTGAGACTTTGCAAGTACAAGGCAGTCTCCTATTGAGAGCGTCAGGACAGGAAATGGGACACCAGGGTGTGTGAGGTGGTGGTCATGAAGTGAGGTAGGGAAAGGATATTAGGTGACACAGCACAATTTCCAAAAGTCATCAGCAGGAAATAGCAATGGCAACATTGACTGAAGTTTCTTGAGCAATGTTACCAAAGGAGCTAAACCTAGAAAGAAGGAAATATGGCTGATCCTATTACGTCATTATGAGTCCTTCTTTTGAATGCTATTGAGAAGTCCTCTCAGGATTTCCAGATGTGACTGGAAAGACATTGGGGGATGGCGGAGGTAGCGAACCTGCAATAGTACAACGGGGCAATCCAGAATAACAGGTGATACTGTTTCTCTTTTTTTCCTGACTACTCACACAAATAATGAGGAGAGAGTTTTACCCCACCTTCACCATTAATGGCTCACTCCATATTTCCTTCACTTACCGATGACTTCCACAGCTGCAATGGGCAGCATCTATACTTGCTGACAACTTCCCAACTCAAGCTCCCCTATCCTTCTGATCCTCTCCCTGAGGGCTCTCTCCATTTGGGTGCGGGGCGGGGCGTATGGCGGAGAGAGTTTGCTCAGCTCAGAGGCAGGATGGCCTGTGATTTAATGCCCTCAGAGGCCAGCCTCATTGAGGGGCAGGACTTAGTGGATGAATATTCTATTCTCCAGTCCCTTGGTTGGACAATTCTATAAGTTACACCGTGTGTGTGTGTGTGTGTGTGTGTGTGTGTGTGTGTGTGTTTGTGTTTTAAGAGGAACTCCTTTCTACCTTGCTACTCAACTTTATCTCCTCAAAAACATTTACATTCTTATAGCTACCTTAACAAGGACTCTCATTTCATTGCTTTGCTAAATGATTTAGTTATAAATATATTTATTTTATATATGTTTTCCATCTCTCTCTTCATTATGTTCACATTTTCTCTTAAATCCTTGAGCATACTGGGGTGCCTGGGTGGCTCAGTCAGTTGAACATCTGACTCTCGATTTCCATCTCAGGGTCATGGGATCCTGTCTCTGTTGGCCTCTGCACTCAGAGGGGAGTTGGCTTGAGATTCTCTCTCCCTTTCCTGCTCCTCCGCCAAGCTCTCTCTCTCTCTAAAATAAATAAATAAATCTTTTTAAAAAATATCCTTGAGTGTATCTATAATAACTAGTTTAAAATCCTTGTCTACTAATTCTATCATTCTGTCATTTTTATTTCTATTGACTGATCTCCACCCCCCACCCCATAATGGATCATGTTTTTCTTCCTGGCATATGTAGTAATCTTTTATTGGATGCAGGAAATTTTGAATCTTATGTTGTTGAGTGTCAAGATTTTGTTTTCTTCCTTTAGAATCTTGGTCTCTATTGTGGCAGGCTGTTAAGTTAACGGAGAATCAGCTTGATCTTCTGTAGGCCATATTTATTAGCATGATTAGAGAGAGTTCTTTGCCCCCAAGGTTTGTTCAGCTGTGTTACTAAATCATGCCCCTTCAGTGTCTCTGCTGAATGCCCTGAGTGCTTAAAACGTCCCTCCACTCTAACAAGTCCAACCTCAAACATCTCCCCACCCCAAGCAGTCTAAGAATTGCTCAGCTTACCAATCTCTGGCCACTCACCATAAGCATGTGACTTAGTATTGAGGTGAAAGGTGGCCTTTCACCATATGCATGTGACTTAGTATTGATCAGAGAGACCCAATGGACCCTCAGTGAGAATTTGCAGAGCTCTGGTTTCCTCCGTGGATCCCTCCTTTCTGCAACGCTACTCCATAAATAGTAGTCACCTCAGTTCCCCTGAATTCAAATCTGTGTATCCTCAACTCTGCAAAATCGCTGTGCTCTGCTTGGGATCTCCCTCCCTGAGCAATGGTCTAGAATTGCTCCCTCAAAACAGCCAGGGTGATCATGAACCTGATCTTCTTTGTTTCCTTTTCTCAAGGATCCTAGTCTTCTGCTGCTTGTTGTTCCAATGTCTAAAAGCAGTTGTTCAGTGTTTTCTATCGAGTTTTCTAGTTGTTTATGGCAGGAGGTTAGGACTGTTCCCTTTTATTCCAGTATGGCTGGAAATGAAAGTCTCAGTGGGACAATTCTGAGGAACATCTTACAAGATTGCTCCATAGCAAGATTAATCTCTAGTTACTCATAGTGGTAGCCCATTTATTGCAATTTACTACATAGACCTTAGTAGTGTTTTTCTCTTCCCTAGCCCACATTCCCTCTACTCCCCCATTCCCTCACTTGCCCTTCTTCTTCTTCTTCTTCTTCTTCTTCTTCTTCTTCTTCTTCTTCTTCTTTTTTGGAGATTTTATTTATTTATTTCAGAGAGAGAGAGTACACAAGCTGTGGGAGACAGGCAGAGGGAGAGGGCGAAGCAGACTCCCTGCTGAGCAGAGAGCCCGACGTGGGGCTCCATCTGAGGACCCTGAGATCATGACCTGAGCTGAAGGCAGACGCTTAACCAACTGAGCCACCCAGGCGCCCCTCACTTGCTCTTCTTATGATTCTTTCCAAGCTAAACTACTGCACACAAGTCTCAGTATCAGTATCTGCTTTCAGGAGAACTAGGTCATTTGGATTCCCCAGAAGTTAGATTTCAGTGCCAGGGCTCGTGTACAACTATTTTATTACGGAGTACAATACCAGAGTATCAGGAGGTAAGAAAATGTGAAGTAACACAGGGAAAAAGTCAAAATCTGGGAATTAGATCCATAAGGCCCTAAAATGGGTCTGGGTGAAGCCGTCTACCAAACCCACATTCAGGACCTCATCTGCCCCAATGCCTATTGACATTTTGTCCTCAAAATTAAAATTGATAGATATTTTCTTTTTTTTAGTGAGAAGTAGTCAGGATGGTTTCTTTAGCTTTCAATAGTTTCCAGGGGGCGGGGTGTACACAGAGTTTGGAGAGGAATAGACAAGTCACACACTAAAACCAGGAACTGATCTTTTAGCAACCAGGCAGGAGTTTAGTTCAAAACCTGAGAGATCACACAAAAAATCAATTCTCTCATTTTATAGATGGCACTGTGGAGGCTCGGAGACCACCAAGGAATTACCAAATGTCACAGAACTGTCATATTTCAAAATGGACTAGGACTCAGCTTTCTGATATTTAGTACAGGACTATTTTCACTAACTAGATCATTATTAAATTTCTTTGATTTTGGTTCTAGGGTTGGCTTTCCAAAATTTGTAGGACCAGCCTCAAGGTACTAATTCATAATTAGTAGTCCATCCTTACCTCAAGCTTCTGTAAGGTATTCTAAAGGAAATACGATGAATGCCGTGGCCAAACAAGTTGAAGTAAGAGACGAGTTCAGCCACGTTGTATGATCTGCAAAGTTACTCTCTCAGTTACCTATCACCTCCCCGAAATGTAGTGGCTTAAAGCAACAACCATTTTATCCGGTTCATGACCCTGTAGGTCATCAGTTCGGGCAAAGTGGTTCTTCTCATGGTCTCTCCTGGGTCGTGCATGGGCTGCAGTCATCTGTGGCTTGAGCAGAACTGCCTTGCTTGCTTGTCTGGTGCTTGGTGCTGGCCGTTGGCTGGGCTTCATGTCTCTAGTAGATGAGCTCTGCCCTCTTCTTACGGTGGCAGCAGCTTTCCAGGAGGGCAGGAGTGGAAGCTCCTAAGCTTCTCACGTTTTTCTTCTTTATTTTTTTATTCAAATGTAATTAACATAAAGTGTTATATTAGTTTTGAGTATACAATAAAGTAAGAAAGTGATTCGACAATTCTATACATTCCTTAGTGCTCATCATGATAAGTCTACTTTTTTTTTTTTAAGTAGACTGCATGCGTGGAGCCCAACACGAGGCTTGAACTCTACCCTGAGATCAAGACCTGAGCTAAGATCAAGAGTTGGACACTTAACTGACTGAGCCACCCAGGCGCCCCACGATAAGTGTACTCTTAATCCCCTTTATCTATTTCACCCTCCCCCCCCCACCCATATTCCTTCAAGGGCTCTGGAATTTTTACTTTAAAATATCCATATCACTTCTACCACATTCTACTGCCCAACGCAGTATCAGCACAGGGTCAAGGGGGTTGGGAAATAAATTCCACTTCTTGAAGTGAGGAGCTGTTAAAAACTTGTGGCTCTTTTTAATCTTTCATAATTATTTAACCTTCCTGGGATATTCAATTTTCTCAGCTGTGAAATAGAAAAACATCCCTGGTAAAGTTTCCAGATAATATGCAAAAGGTCATAGAGTTATGTTGACACAGAAAGAACTCAATAAATGGTGATTACTACCATTATATTATGTTGTATCTCTGTTAGGGTAGGTAAATATTTTGAAGAAAGAAACATAAGATTATGGTTAAAAATGGGATTTGGGGTTTTTTTGGTGATTTGCGTGTGTGTATAGGTCTCAAGTTTGTGTGAAAATTTAACTAATAAAATAGATTGTCTATAGGACTTAAGCTGACAATCCGAACATTGTAAACAATCTAGGTCCAATTGTACATTAATTCTGCTCCACATCTGGCAGAGATTTTAGTAGGTCTAGAACGAGAGACCCACATTTGACAAGGAAGATCTCCGGAGCTTTAATCACCATCTCTTTAACAAACTCCTTAACAGCCATAATGTCCTAAGCCTGTTTTTGAAGGTTTGGAAAACTAAATTATTTTGAATCTTTAAACAGTTGATTATCTTATCTTTGTATCATCTTATCTTGTTCTCATCATAATATCTAGACATAGCATTTCACTTGGTGCAGATGGAGAATAAAACTCAAAGAAATCAAAATCGCATCTGAATGGTGCTTCTAACTTATCTGCAGCTTTTTGGTGTCTATAAAGGCCAATATCTGGTTGGTCGGTTGAATGTGGTCAATATCTTAAAACTTACCTAATTTTGAGATTGGAATCACTTTTTTCTCTTCCTTAACATGCCAAGACCCTTGTCTTAGTCTGCCCAGGCTGTTGGAACAAAATACAGTGAACTTGTGGCTTATAAACAAGAGAAATTTATTTCTCAGAATTCTGGAAGCTGGAAGTCTAAGATCTAGGTGCCAACGTGGTTAAGCAAGAGCCTCTTCTGGGTCACGGACTGGTCTTGTCTCACCTGGCAGAAGGGGCAAGGAGGTTCTGGGGTCTCTTTTACAAGGTCACTAATCTCATTCATGAGGGTTCCATCCTCATGACCTAATCACCCCACCTTCTAACACCATCACCTTGGGGCTTAGGATTCAAACGTGTAAATTTTGAGGAGAAGCAAACATTCAGACCATAGCAATCCTTTGTGAACCTGGGTTCTTGTGCTTTTCTCTGTCTGGAATGTTTGTTAGCCTTTTGCTGTGATGAACTTCCTTTCATCTTGAACAACCCCGATGTGACTTCCCCGGTGAATTCTCCCCCCCCCCCACACTCTCCCCTCCAAGTTCCCCCGCCCCTGCAGCCTCAGGTTTACATCTAGCTTAATACACATCGCCTTCTAGTTTCATCTGTTTACATGTTTGTCTCCAAACAGGCTATGAATTCCTCAAGAGCAGAAGTTTGATTTTTATTCTTTTAATATTTAATGTCCAGCAAAGGCCTTGGCAGGTAACAGATGTTCAGTGATAATCGTAAAAACAAAAGACCTTCTTATTTAAGCTAGGTTGACTTTCAGACTATAGCAGCCCTTCAATAAGCACTGATTCTTCAGTTAAATGTTGTTATGGGTTGAATTGTGTCCCCCACGGCCCCTCCCCAAATCATAGGGTAAAGTCCTAACCCCCAGTACATCATATGGAGGTAAGGCCTTTACAGAGGTCACCAAATTAAAGTGAGATCATTAGGGTGGCCCTCATCCAATATGACTGGTGTCTTTACAAAAAGGGTCAATTTAGAGGCAGACAAGCACACAGGGAGAACACCGTGTGAAGTGAAAACAACCATCTATAGGCCAAGGAGAAAGCCTTGGAGCAGCTCCTCCCCTCCCTGTCCCCAGAAAGAACCAACTCTGCCACTACCATGATCGTGGGCTTCTAGCCTCCAGGACTTCAAGACAAAAAGTTTTTCCTGTTTAAGCCACCCAGCCTGTGGTTCCTTGTTACGACAGCATGAGGCGAGTAATGCCAAGGGTTCAATATTTGATTTGTTACTGAAAAAAAAAAATGTGGTCAGTGCGGAAAAATAATTAAGGTCATTTATAAAATTGCTTAAGGAAAAAAATTGAAGTTCATAGTTCACTGGTACTTATTGCAGCTTCAAGCCCATTACAATGGCGGCCTTCAAACCACAAGTGAGCTGTCATCTGTTATTTTTGACGGGACAAGGGTTATTGTAGTCTGAACTTAGTTTCTTTGTAGGTGGCTCGGAGGTGTAGTTGGAGCTTGGCAGAGTCTATTACCACCTTGAGTGGGATTATGCAAATAGGTACAAATACCAAAATCAAATACTTGTGGAGGAAAAAGCATTTTAATTACTTACTTTGTACAAACATGACCTTTAGAAAGTGTATAGACATTCCTATGACTCCATTCTGTAAGTCACTATTAACTAACTGGCATTGAACTCTTCGGGATTATGCAGTTTCCCTCCCCAGGAAATAAAAGGTTCATTTCTCCTTTCAATAAATTCATATCTTGCCCCCAAACCTCAGCCCTCCTCCAACTAAAACAAAGCCTGAAAAACAAACCCCATTTCCTTATCGGCTTGCGACAAGCACAGTACTTAATAAGCGGCTCCTTTCACTCTTCAGTGGGGAGAGAGTGCATGGACAACAAAAAATTCTCAGAACTACAGAAGGCACCTAAGAGAGGGCTGTCGTGTTGATTCCACCATTCAGACAAGGGTCAAGATCGAACACAGACATGGCCGCCGAGAGCCCACAGACACTCCTCCTGCTGGCTGTCCTTGTCCTGGGCGTCTTTGGTAAAGCAGTTATAGCTTTTATATTCTCCTTTGCAAAATTTAGAAAAGATTCCAGATCTGATGAGATTGTATTTAGCATTGAGCAAAATGTAGAAGCTGTAAAATTAAAACCTAAGCAGAACATATGTTCAGATTGTGGAGTGTCAAAGAATTTGTTGTTGCGTTAATTTTAGAAATGTTAACTTCCTAGAAAATATTCAGCTGTAAGGGTCTGTGCTTGTCTTACTAGAGATAACCGCAGGAGCAGGACGGCAAATAGGTGTAGGGTGTTTCTTCTAATGATGGTAGGCAGATGGGAACTGCCACTCTCAACTGACAGAGTTCAGCTAAAATTTTTATGTTTACAACTTTTCGTAGGAGAAAATCACGTTGATTTTACCACGAAATGAGTTATTTTATTGACCAGGCATAATCTGAAACAAGGAATTATTGGTCTGTTGTACTTGACCTTTCCTCAAACAGTAGGTGCTCCAAAAATGTGTGTTGATCATAAATAGAGCAGATGATTACATTTGTGTGATTGCCTCTCTAAATAACCCTATCGGTACTTATTTCGTGAGCCGTTGATAACTAAAGGATAAGCATAGTGGCTTTCTCTGTTCTCACTCAAGGTGTTGCCATTCTTTTCTTACACAGCCCGTCCCTGTGAGGGCCAAGAGTTGCGATGTCAGTGTATTCAGACACACACTGACTTTATTTCTCCTAAATTCATTACAAATGTCCAGTTGATACCTGAAGGCGCTCACTGCAGCAGAAAAGAAATCATGTAAGTAGTAGAGGTGTGGCGGAGAACGGATGCCTCCAGTACCGGCTTTTCAAAGCTGACATTTGCATTAAAAATGTGCTGGACTGAGAGTACAGGAGACCAGGGCTCTGAGCATTACTCATGCACAGTGTGGGAAGATCATTACCCAGTGCTTATGTGTGCATTTCTGAAAACATCATGTACCCTCTCCAGAAAGAATAGGTTCTCAGATGGGAACGGGATTAGGGTATGAACTCTTTTGCGTGGGCTTTGAAGTCAATGAACGTGTACAACAAGCAAAGATACATGGTCCTCAGTAAGAAGACATGGGCGAATCTTGATTGTCTAGAGATCTCTGTATTAGACGCCTGGGTAACAGAATAAATCCAGTATAGCCTAGTGGCTCTCGAATCTGACTTGACAACCTTTCTGAAGCATCAGCCCACAAATATAGAGCTCAGAGGCTGTGGGGAACACTTCTGCATTTTATTGAAGCTTTTTGAAATTTTGAACTGTATCATGCATACTGTTTCAGTTCATTGCTAAGTAACAAATTACCACAACAGTGGCATAAAATAAACCTATTTATTATCTTAAAATTCTGTAAGTCAGTAAGTAGTCCGATGGGTTGACTAGGTTCTTTGCTTAGGGTTTCATAAGGCTTAAATTAAGGTGTCAGTGGGGTTGAAGTCTCGTCTGGACGCTCTGGGGGGGAATCCACTTCCAAGATTGTTTATGTTGTTGGCTGAATTCAGTTCTTTTCAGTTGTAGGATTGAGGTATTCATATTCTTTCTGGCCATTGGTTTGATGGTTCCCCGCAGCTCCTAGAGGCTACCCTCAGTTCCTTCCATGCAACTCCTTCCCTATCAGCAGCCGAGAATCTGCCGCACGTTGAACTGATCTCACTCTTCTAATCTCTTTCTCTTCTGCTACCAGTCAGAGATAACTCTCTGCTCTTGGGACCGCTGTGATTACACTGGGCCCACCTGAATCATCTCTCTTTAGATTAACGTAGTCAACTCATCAGTGACCTTAGCTGCGACTGCAAAATCCCGTAGCCATGTAATGTGACATAATCATGGCTGTAACATCTCCTCACGTTCCTGGAGACCAGGGAGGAAAACTTGGTGGTTCTTCTTAGGATTCTGCCTAACAAGCATACAAAATAGTGTATATATATATATATATACATATACACACAGTTTAAAGATCAGTAATAAAACAAACACCCACTCACTTGCCACCCAGGCCAAAATCTGGAACATAATTAGCACATCAGAAGCTGCATGTGTAAAACACATATTATAGGCTGAATTGTGTCCTCTCTAAGTTTTTATGTTGAAGCCCTACCACCCAAAATCTCAGAGTGTGACTGTATTTGGAGGTCGGACGTTTAAAGAGGTGTTTAAAGTTAAATGAGGTCACAAGGCCGGGCCCTAATCCAATATGACTGGTGTCCTTGGAAGAGGGAGAGGCACCAGGAATGCACACACACAAAGAAAAGGCCTGTGAGGACACAGCAAGAAGATGGCCATCTGCAAGCTAAGGTGAGAGGTCTCAGAAGAAACCAAACCTGCCAATACCTTGACCTTGAACTTAGAGCCTGTATAATGAGTGATAATAAGTTTCCGTTGTGTAGGCCACCCAGTATATGGTATATTGTTATGGCAGACCCAGCAAACTAATACACCCCCCAAATCATATACCCGTCCCACACTGAGAAATAACTCCTATTTGAGCTGTTGTTTCTTGCTTTTTAAAAATAGTTTTACCATCTATCTATGAAATCTAAAGCAATTACAATTTTGCCTGTGTTATGAATTGAATGTGTGTCCCCACTCCCAACCCCAAACTCACATGTTGAAATCCTAAGCCCCGATGTTACCATATTAGGAGGTGGGGCCTTTGGGAGGTGGTTAGGTCACGAGGGTGGGGCCCTCATCACTCATCAATGGGATTAAAGCCCTTAAAAAGGAGACCACAGAGAGCTCCCTAACCTTCCCACAGGTGACGACAGAGTAAGAAGGTGGCCTTGTATAAACCAGGAAGTGGGTTCTCCCCAGACGCCAGATCTGTGGCACTTTGATCATGGACTTCCTAACCACCAGAGCTGTGAGAAATAATGTTTGTTGTTTAAACCACCCAGTCTGTCCAGGGGTTTTGGTGTTTTGTTTGTTTGTTTGTTTATAGCAGCCCAAATGGACTAAGAAAAAGCCGTTTTTTTTTTAAACTTAAATTCAAGCTAGTTAACATATAGTGTATTATCAGTTTCAGAGTAGAGTTTAGTGATTCATCAGTTGCGTGTAACACCCAGTGCTCATCACATCACATGCCCTCCTTAATGCCCATCCCCCAGTTACCCCATCCCCCCACCCACCTCCCCTCCAGTAGCCCTCAGTTTGTGCCCCAGAGTTAAGAGTCCCTCACGATTTGCCTCGCTCTATAGACAGCCTGCTTTTGAACTTCAGAGCACCATGCCGAGGATATTCTTCTGTGACTTGCTTCTATTAGTCAACATTTTATTCTGCAATACACGCATTCTTATTTGTGTAGCTGTAGTTTATTCAATTTAAATGACACTTAGCGTCCCACTGTAGGAATACTAAATCAATAAATACCAAATTTGCTTATCCAATCCGCTGTTGGTGCACATTTGGGTTCTTTCCAGATTTTTGCTATTATCAACATTCTCTATATAGGGTTCATATATGTAATATGGAATTTCTTGCTGGATTTAAGGTTTGCACATCTCTGACCTCACTAGTTATGCCGCGCTGTATTACTGTATTAAGGTACCAACTAACGCTCCTTCCTACATGAAACCATTTGTCGCTTCACATATTGACAAATATCTGGTAGTGTTAACATGATGGGTATATAATGGTATCTTTTAATTGTTCTTTTCATTTGCATTTTTCCATTATTAATGAGGTTGAATATTTTTTCATATGTTTATAAACCGCGGGGGATGGCCAGCAATCCCTGTACCAACAGATGAAAGATGACTCCAAACTTTGCCGTGAAAGAGAGGAGAAGGGCAAGGGGGTCAACGCTCGGAGAGGAAGACCACTGCTCTTCTTTGCTCCTGCTTTTATTGGTCCTTCAGGATAATCACAAATCCTTATCACTGCTTCTCAAGCACATGGTGCTGACAAGGGGTCTTACTGAAAACTGGGAGACCTGTTTACCGGAAAGATACAATATGCTAATTTAGGCGTGTTCTCGGAGTTCTGCTAAACGTAGCCTAAGGGACACTGCCTGCATCTCTCAGATCACAGGGCGACTGTTTGGATTTGGAAAGCTTCAGGAAGGCAACTCCCCACGGCATTCCAAGGGCAGAGTGGTCACGTGGGCAAGGCCTACGCCCTTCTCCGAAACCTTCCCTGCCCTCAGTGGCCTCCGTGTTACATTTTAGCAAGCTGGGTATAATGGCTGATCTTATGCTCTACGTTAACCCCAACAATAAACATTCGTGCTCCTCCTTTTGTGAAATTTCTGTTCATTTCTTTGCTTCTTTTCCTAATTGGATACTATCTTTTCCTTATTGGCTCACAGGTGTTCTTTATATATTCTGGATATTAATCTCTTGTCAGATTTATGGATAGCAAAGCTCATTTTCCAATTTGTGGCTCATATTTTCCTTCTTTCTATGGTTTCCTTTCTATTAATGTAAGTTTGTGTTTTTAATATACTGAGTTAAGCAATATGCTTTTTTTTTTCCTGGTTAACACATTCAGTGTCTTGTTTCAAAAAACTTTCTTCCACAGACTTCACAGAAATCTTCTATATTGTCTTCTAAAGTTTTTATGTTTTTTTTCTTAGTATTTAAGTGGAACCCAAGGGGAACTGGGTTTTTGTATGCGATGTGAGGGAATTATACAATTTTATTTTATTTTTCTAGATGGTTCATCAATTATCCCAATACTGCTACTTCTACCATAACCTGAGTTCCCATCACTGTGTAAGGATATTTCTGACCCCTCTATTTCTGTCCCATTAATCAAGTTGTCTATACTTCTACACCATCTTCATTAACATCTTATTCTGATTCTTGACATCAGGAAAGGAAAAGTCTCCCATCGTATTCAGAGCGGATTTTTTTAGACCTTTGTTTGCTCTTCCATATAAATATTAGAAGCAGCTTGCAAATTTGTACTAGTTTAATGATAATTTTGAATGAGTTTCTTTGAAATTACAGATTGATTTGTGAATTATTGACACCTTTATGATTCTGAGTTACTTCAAAAATATAAAATAGCTCTATATAAGTAGCTCTCAATTTACCAAGGGCTTCTTTAAACAAAGTTTTGTATTTTTCCCCATAAAGGCCTTCCATGTCTTTTTTATTACTTAAAAAAAAAAAAAGCACATTTCTAGTCACTTTATATTTTTTCATGCTATTGTAAGGAAGGGCTTTATAAAATTTTATGTTCCCGGTGTTATTAGGATTTAGACATAAAATTTTGTATTGATTTTGTAACTGTCGATTCTTTACTTGTGCGGTCCTCATGGGGTGATAACGTCTGTTTAGTTTCCTTCTTCGGAAGCTTATGCCTTTTATCTCTCTAGCTTTGTGGAGATGGCAGGCACTCTTATCTTCTTTCTGCATTCAAAGGGAATACTTTTCAAGTTTTCATTATTATGTTCGATGTTTTGTGGCCATCTTTGTATTGGTGATTTGCTCAGGGGTTATTATTACATTACTGTCATTATCCTTTTTATAACGATCTGGTCTTCATGTAATGAACTTCAAAGAGGTAGAGATTTGTGGTTCTTTCTGTGAAGTACTAAAACTATAGGAGTAATTTAAACTACAGAATTAATTTAAATAAGCGATTTATATTCTCCTTCCCTCTCCCAGTAATAAATGCGGCTTTACTGAGATCTAAAAGCTCGCACGATTAGCACAGGTATGATGATAAAGAATGTATAGTAGGGGGGCGCCTGGGTGGCACAGCGGTTAAGCGTCTGCCTTCGGCTCAGGGCGTGATCCCAGCGTTGTGGGATCGAGCCCCACATCAGGCTCCTCCGCTATGAGCCTGCTTCTTCCTCTCCCACTCCCCTGCTTGTGTTCCCTCTCTCGCTGGCTGTCTCTATCTCTGTCAAATAAATAAATAAAATCTTTAAAAAAAAAAAAAAGAATGTATAGTAGGAGGTTAATAACTGGCAGCCCGGATAGGAACTTTATGTAGATTTTCCAGAGTCTAACACCTGTGTAGCGTAAGTCCAATAAATGACTGCTGATTAGTTGATACCTCAAAAATTCTGAGAAAAAATCCTTTAGTTGACTTTTAAAATTGCATTATGTACACTGGTATGACTGAAAGTCATATTACAATAATATGATTAGTGTCGTTTGAGAAATAAATCCACATGTTCGTTATAAGCATAAAATTTCTTGTTGCTGAAATTTTAATCAATGAATTTAAGGCATTATTGAATTAAATACAATTATCATTTAACCAAAATGCTCTTTTTTTTTTTTTTTCAGAGTCACACTGAAAGACGGGACATTGGTTTGTTTGGATCCTGAGGCTGAATGGGTGATGATTATTATCAAAAAGATTATCAACAGGTATAATTAATGCCAAGGATTTTCATATTCATACTCTCTCTTTTCTTTTAATTAAAGAGATTTGTGAATATATTCAGACTCTACTATAGGTTAGAATAAAATTACAGTAAGATCAGAATAAGTCTATACCAGAAAATCCAAAAGTGTGGTCCCAAGACTGGCAAAATTACCATCACCTAGGAACTTGTTAGAAATCCAAATTCTTAGGCTTCAGCTCAGACCGACTGGATCAGAATCTCTGGGGGTGGGGCCCAACAGTCTGTTTTAATAAGCCTCCCAGATGATTCTGATGCATGACCAAGTTTAAGAACCATCGGTCCGTGCATTCTATTTAACGTGCTGTCCGAGTTGACCTGTGTTATAAACATCCCCAATGGATATAAAAATGATCTAAAATTGCTAGAAGCTGTCTTATGCAGACCAGCTAGTCAGGCATTTGATGAAAGAAATTTCAAGAAAAAAAAAATCCCCCGTGAAAAAAAATTTGTCTCCAGCACAACATTTCTAGAAATTAGACCCCAAATAGAGTTTGCAAATTGGTGAATGGAGAAAATACACTAAGGACAAACAGGTGAGAATGGGAGCGTATTTGGATTAACTTCTGGAAAAAGAAAATCAAACGAGGATTTGGGGGAGGATTTTTAAGCCATAGCAGTGTGTAAGAAGAGAGAGGTGACCAGTCATAATGGAAAAACTAAATTTTGTGAGGGTTTTTTAGTTAAAAAATAAACAGGAAAACAAAGTAAGGGTATGTAGAGCTATGATTCACCAGAGGATCGCCTTGGCAGTTGAGTGGTACAATGTGGTGGGAAGAGCATGGGTTTGTGAATCATATAGCTACGGTTTAGTGTTTCAGATCCACAGCTAAAAGTTATGCCATTTTGGTTAATTCACTTAACCTTTGGGATTTACATGATTTCATTTGTTCTTACTTTGCTCTGTCATGGAGAAGTAGAGATAATACATATAAAGTGGTTAATTACGGCTCTTATTAGTTTTCAGCTTACCAAATACATGGGCTTTTGTCTTTATTCCTCAGGGGTTTTTTTCTTTTTTCTTACAAGACACCACACATGGGTAATCCTGTGTATCTGTATAGTCACAGTCGCTCTGCTTGAATTGCAGTGCTTCTAACTGACGGTCACACAAGGAACGTCACATCCGATGGGTACCAAGAACCCTTGGTATCATTGCGAGCTTGGACAGCCTCCAGAGTTTTCTTTGAAAGTACCACCAACTTATGTTAATTTATGACTACAGTGAACTGTCTTCTATCCTCATTCTGACAACCTAAACATTGTTTTCAGGCAGGTGATTGACTACTTGTATGGGAATAATGGAAGGAAAGGTAATGAAATTTCTATTATGTTGGGAGAATAATCTCCCAAATTCATATAGTAGGTGAGAGGTTTCCCTGTTAGGCTCAATATACCTTAACGGAGCCTACCTCTTCCATACTGTACCCTACCACTTAACTTCCTAGTGGACTCTGGCACTCATTCACAGCTTTTCACTCAACTCCATCCTTTGATAAATTCTTAACAGTATGTTTCTGGATTAATTTATCAACACTCCGGCCTCTTGATTGCTTGAATATTTGAGTTCCAAACGCTTTAACTTGCTCCCTATTTTAATCACCCACAACTTTGGATCTCAGTATAAAGTAAAGTTGTTTATCTATAGTCTTCAAAACTAAAATACTTCTTTTAGAGGAATTTTTCATTCATTATAAGATCTATGCATTTAACAAGAAGAAAATGGGGTTCATACAGTTGTATAATAGAATTGTCTTAAATTTTAAGAATTTACTCTTAAATAAAGCAAATCTAATAGATAACATCAGCCAAAAGTAAAAGTGATCCAATCCAGGAAACTATAAAGTCATTGGGTTGGAAGAGGAAGGAAAGGAAATTTAAGACCCTTAAGACCTGGGGAAGATCGCAAGGATGATGCCTCAGAAAGATGAAATGGAAAACACAGACCTAAGTTGTGTTCTAATCATTTAACTTCTTTTAGGTAAAATTTCTGCATATGTAACACCATATTGAGTGAATAAACATCTTTTCTTTTCTTCCTTTTTTTTTTTTTTTTACTGTTTCTGAAAGAAAAAAATGTGCTAACAGATGAGCGATGTTCTCGCGGAACCAATGAATAGGAATGGTCTTTCAGAAAATGTCTTAGTGGGTTGGGGCTGCTAACAAATTACTGAATTGCAAATAAATTAGGCCAAATTGTTGGCTTAAACAACAAACACTTATTTCCCACAGTTCTGGAAGCCAGGAGTCCAAGGTCAGGGTGCCAATATGGTCAAGTTCTTGGGAAGGTCCTGGCTTATATATGGCCATTTCCTTGCTGTATCTTCACATGGCGGGAAAAGAGAGCTAGCTCGCTGGCTTTTTTATATACATATAAGGGCAATAATACCATACATGAGTGTTCTACACTTATGACCCAATTACTTTCCAAAGGCCCCCTCCAAATACCATCACGTGAGGATTAGGGCTTCTACATATGAAATTTGGAGGAACAAAAACATTCCATCGGTAGCAGAAAGGGATTCAGTCCATAGACACTAGAGCCCTGAGGACTTTCTCTTGTCATCTGCTGTGTTTTGGTCTCTTTCTGCTGACCTGGGGTTTCTCTCTTCCCTCTGATTTTTGGGTCTCTATGGCATCCACAAAAAGTAACATCCATAAAAAGTAACATACTTTCCATCAGATTCAGTTTCCAATTCCTGGAAGAGATGGCCTTATTGTGTCTATTGATTCAGGTGTCCACACAGGTCCAATCCACTGTGGCCAAGAGATGGGGGTTACATGGCGCAAGCAAGTCCATCTGGGGCTTACCGCTGTAGAATGAAACAGCTAGGTGAGGGTTTCTTATGAATTGAATCTCTCAAAGGATTCTATCATTATCTGTGTGTCTTCACGTGTGATAAGGGGAAAACTTCCTCAGGAGAAGCTATTGTGCTTTCAAGAGGTGGCATGCATGCCTTGAAAGAGCCTTGGGCAAAAGCGCCAGAGGTCTAAGCTCTGCAATTCCGAGCAAGTATCTTAACTCTCTGTGCTCTTCTGTAAATGTGAAAGCATGGCGAACAAAACAAAGCAAAGTACCTTCCTTCTTCACAGGATCGTTAAGAGGAGAAAATAAAACAAAAATCGCTTTGAAAGTAAACGTGAAAAAATCATAAAGTATTATCCTTGTTATTATTAAAATGATAAAGTCAATCCCCAATTAGCACTTAAGAAACCCAGTTCTATGGTGCCTATTCACATTGTCTCATCCACAATTCTATCCACGAGCCTCCAAACTGTCTGAAGCAGGTGGTGAGTTTTACTGCTGTGGATGGTGGCAGAAGTCACAGTCACGTTATTAAGCTATACACTAACAACTGGCTCTGAGGTTGGGCTTGAGGCAAAAACTATCTCAGGATCACAAGGACAAGACTGATGATTTGAGAATACAAAATTCCAAATTTCAAGAGAAAGGGATCCAGTTGGCCCAGCTTGTGTCATGCCCCACTCCTGGTCTAGCAGCCTAGGACAAGAGGGTGGGAACACACACAGAGACAGGCCAGCGGCCACCCCAGGACGAGGCAGGCCACTTCCCGAGTAGCTGGTAGACCACTCGGTGGGCTTAAGCAATAGATAAGATTCTGCCAGAGATCATCATTTTAGATGAGTCTAAGATGCACCAGAGATAAAAATACGGAATTTGCAAAAAGAAGGCCAAGATTTCAAGAATAGTATTGAGAATATCTCACTTATTTCTGAAAGGAATGTCAGACAATGAGGGGAGAGAGAATGGATGAAAATTAATAATTGAAAGGTTAATGACTAAGAATTTTGTAGACGGATGAAATCCTCATACTCAGAAGCCCAACCAATTCTGAGCATGATAGAAAAATAAAATTCACACCCAACTACATTGTAATGAACCTGCAAGATCCCAAATACAAAGAAAAAACCTTGGAATGAATAAGCGCAACCTACACTGAGTGGCAAATGCTTCAAGAAGGAGGGCTCAAGAAAAGGTCACACCTGCAGTAGGTCTCTGGCATACATATATGGTTTTCCTTTTTTCCTTCTTTTTTAAGATTATATTTATTTATTTGACACAGAGAGAGAGAGAGAGGGAGAGCACAAGCAGGGGGAGTGGCAGGCAGAGGGAGAACCAGGCTCCCCGCTGAGCAGGGAGACAGATGCAGGGCGCGCGGGGCTCAATCCCAGGACCCTGGGATCATGACCTGAGCCGAAGGCAGACGCTTAGACGACTAAGCCACACAGGCCCCCCATACATCATTGTTCTAAGATGGAATTGCTGAGGATGAATTAGTTATAAAAAAAAAAATCAGATTGCTGCGGCTTTCTGTGCACATTTGTAATGAAGAATCAAGGTCACCGAATTCAGCTCCTGTTAATTATGCCTAAATGTGAGACAGTTTCTAAAGGATAGAGCAAACTACAAGAAGAAAACCAGGGTTAGTGACTCATTTATTTATTTAACTAATCTCACTGGGAATCTTTTGCTTCCTTATGCTTGTGGTTTGAAACAGCCTTACACATTTTAAGTTTTTCCCTATGATCCTTTTCTTTAGGTTCAAAGGGATTTTCAAAATGTAATGTGCTGGATGTATTGAGAAAAGTGTACCTTCATTACTCACCCCCCTCCGCCCCACCCACCTTAATGTGTTCATGTGAGGAAGTGGTAAAAATTATGGTTAAAACAGGATTCGAGGCAGAAAGGTCCTATTCGTTCTACCATTTACAGAGTAACTGATTTCAGGCAAGTAACAGTTCTGAATTTCAGTTTCTTCTATAAAATGTCAACATTCATATTTACTTTAGAAAGTGAGTGAAAGAACTAAAGAATGACTGCCTTTCAACTCTTCATGCTCCAGGAACCACATCTCGTTATTCATTGTCTTTGTGGCTGTCCCGTCCATTTCTTGGCTTACGGCTTGTATTCATACTGTTCCCTCTACCTACATCGGTTCCCCTTGCCCTGCTTCCTTCCCCTGCACCCGACCTGACATCTAAAGGAACTAAGACTTGAGGAATGGTCTTAGTTTGTCTCTCTCCTCCCCTTGGAGGCCTTCCCGTACTTCTCAAGTCTGGATTATTGGCTCCATGTCTGTATAAACTGTCAAAATTAAGCTTGCTTCGCTTTTTTTCTCATTTCACAGGGGAAGCTTTTAAATCAACACAAGCAACTAACTTGCCAAACATTATAAAACCAGATAGTGACAGAGCCAAGGCAGGACGCCAGGAATCCTGGTTTTTATCCTCCGTTACTCTATTATCTCCATTTCTTCTGCTTTAGTTAGCAGAAGCAGCTCCACCCTGGTTACACCTAGACTGTGCGATGCTGAGACAGAAAACCTACAGAAAGAGACCCTCTCTGTGTTTCTGGGTGAGGTTCATTTCTTCCCCATGACACGACAACTCATCAGGCCGTCGAAGACATCCGGACAGTTACTCCCTCTAGCAACACCAGCCTTCCCCGCCCCCCCAGATCATCAAATGCTATCGTCTCGGTCTGGGCTGATACCTATTTCTGCATTTTCTTCTTGGTGCCAACAAAAATATGGTATCTTTTTAATTTAGCCAAACCTCCTTCCAGAACTCACCGTTCACACAGGGATTTTTCTCTTCTCTTGAGATTCAATTATTGTCACTGCTGAAAAGAATTGTCCCCCTACCTTGCACCCGCCTCCTACCCTGAAACACACATTTATTACCCATAACTATGCCTTACCCCCTGGGACAGGGAGTTCAGAGTGAAGGACAGACATTTGTTATTTTCTCCAAACTCACTGTTCCTCTATTTTTCTCTTTTATTATACTATTTATTACACTATTTCTATTTTATTACACCATTGATCCAGTTGTCTAAGCCAGGAATTTAGGGATCATCATAGACTGACCTTCCCCTTCTGCCCCACATCCAGCCAGGCTCTGGGTCCTGACACTTCTCCACCCTCTTCCACCCTCATTCAGCCCTCCTTCCTCTTCTCTCTGCCCTGTCTTAGTTCTGGCCTTCTCAAACTTTGAGCAGTTTCCCTAAAACAGCCTCCTAACCAGGATCCACGACTCTAGCCTGGTCCTATTCCGGTCAGTCTGATTCACCACCAAGTGACTGTTCCAAAACACGGATACCAGCACGAAGAAGCCCTCATCTGTGAGGCAGGCCAATCGTTAGAACAACCATGAATCAGATCCTTTCTGAAAATTATCCATTGTTCTTAAGATTTGTCTCAAAATACAATGGATGGACCCAATTCTGACCCATTTTTTTTGGAGTCATTCAAATTTTGATACTCCTGGCGCCGTCTGGTCAAAAAGGGACCCATACTTCTACTGTCACTTCATTTTATTTAATTTGCGATTTCTTACCCATGGGCCAAAGCTTACATCAGCAAATAGGTACATGTGTTATGTTGTTGAAAGAAAACATGTATGGTAAAAATTTAAACAGTGCAAGGGGTTATATCCTTTTTTAAATGAAAAAATAAATTTTCTCCCACCCCAAATTCTGAGTTATCTGGTTCCCATCCCTAGGAGTAATGATTCTTACCAATTTTGGTGGATATATATATTCCCAGAAATGTTCTCTACATGTACCAGCACTTTTGATGACATAAATGAGAGGATTGTCTCATTTCAGTACATTCGTTTACTTACTTATTTACTTGCTCAGGATGGGGAGTGGGAGTAGAATATTTTATTGCACGTATGTACCATTGTTCAGTTTACCAGTCTATTCTGATGGACATTTAGGTCTTTTTTTTTTAAGATTTTATATATTTATGAGAGAGAGAATGAGCGAGAGAAGAGAGCACGAGCAGGGGGGAGGAGCAGAGGGAGAGGGAGAAGCAGACTCCCCACTGAATGGGGAGCCGGACATGGGGCTCGATCCCCGGACTCCAGGATCATGACCTGAACTGAAGGCAGATGCTTAACAGACTGAGCCACCCAGGCGCCCCTATTTTGGTCTTTCCAGACTCTGTTTTATGTGAGAAATAATGCTTTAGTGAACATTTGTGTATTCATTTTTTTTGTGTATACAAGTTATGCATTTAAACCTGTAGTATAAATAAATAGAACAAGAGCGTCTAAATCAAAGGGAGCATGCATTTGATAACCATCGCCAAAACAGTTCCAAAGAATTTGCACTAATTTAAACTCCCTCTGTTGGACTATGACAATGAAATGCACTGGTGACAGTGCTTTGTCAAACTTTTTGATCTTTGCCAGACTGATAGGTGAAAACTACTATCTCATTGTTTGAGTCTATATTTCTCTAAAAATGAGTGATGTTGGGCTTCTTTTCTTTTCTTCTTCTTTTTTTTTTTTTTGCAGCCATTTATATTTTGCTTTCTGGAAATTTTTTTTTCATTATTGGTCTTATCATTTATTTGTAGCTACATGTACACATTAAGAAAATGAACATTTTTCTGCAAAATAAATTGCAAAATATTTATTTTGTATTTTCCATTTGTGTTTTTTATTTTATTTTTGTTTCCCCCCCATGGACAAAGTGTTATTTTGGTGTAGTTAATTCATTAAATTTGTTCTTAATGGTACCTGGAGTTTGTGCTTTGCTTCCTAGCACTTCTCTATCTCAGTTTGTTCAAATTGAGAGGTTTGAACCAACCACTCTCCCAAAATAGATATTCTCTAAATTAGGACTGCTGAAAGACAGGCTTCTTAATGAGTGGGCCACATACATCATATTTAACAATACGGACTTACATTGAAAAGATCTTTTCAATCTAGAATATTTGAAAGTAGTTCATATCTTAAAATGAGTCAATATATTACAGCAATGTCATCTTCTGGAAAGAACAAAGGTAAGTTTAAGCTTTAAACATAGGTGTGTGTGTGTGTGTGTGTGTGTGTGTGTGTGTGTGTGTGTTGATATATACACAGAAGTGTATGTGTGTGCATGTGTAAATATTCAGTAAAAACTATATATGTAGTATTTTTACCTTGAAAATATGTACATAAACATTTTGTATATTATACAAAAATACTATATACATACTTATATACAAAATATACTAATATACATTTGTACACAAAAATTATATATATATTGTTTTTCACTGAAAAAGAAATTTAACTGTATTACAATATATTTTGGATAATAGATGAGAAAGTAATTACCCAAGTTCCCCTACCTAAATGTAATTACTGCCATTATTTTAGTAGATCTCCTTTCAGTCTGTTTTCTCATGTGGGTATAGTTATAAGTATAATGGCATAAGTCATCTTTAAGGAACACCGTAAAGGAGTCTCCTATTAGAGCAAAGAAACACCAGCAGAAAAAAACTAGAGGTATAGTGTCTTAGAAGCAGAAGTTGAGGGGAGGGGTTCATAAGAAGTTAGGTGAGGCCTGCATCCCATCCTCGCCCTCCCCCTCCCCCCCAATTCAGGGAACAGAAAGATGCAGAGTACTTCCTGTAAGACTAGTCGGAGAACTAACCAACGTGCCCATGAAAGGGTAGCATGCGTAGCCTGCTATACACTAATGCCTAAGCAGCCAGTCACCCCAGAAAGAACCACAAAGAGTACCAAATAAGTAGGGGAAAAGTTGCCCTCTTCCTCTGTATCCCTCTACCCTTGTTCTGACCCTCGAAAATGCAGTTGCAGTGCAATGAGTAGGGAAGGAGAAAAAGAACTTCAAAGTGGAGTAGAAAAGAAGAGACCCTGGTGATTTCATCCAGTCTTATGACTAAATGTCATCCATGTGTCAATGACTCCCAGACTTCAGACTCCACCCTGAACCCCCTCCTGAGCTCCAGACTTGTGTATCTAACTTCCTATTGAACATTACCGCTTCAGTCTCTAACAGCAGTTTCACAGTTTATACAGCCAAATGGAACTCCTGGTCACCCCCAACGATCTGGTCTACCTGCAAGCCTCCATTAGAGTGGATGGCAGCTTTATCCTCCCAATGGTCCAGGCCAAACACTTGGGGATTTTCTTGACTTTTTTTACCGACACGTTAGAAATTATTTTTGTCAGGAAATCCTGTTGAATCTAGCTGCAGATTATATCTAGACTCTGACAGCTTCTCATCACCTCAGCTGCTACCTCCCTGGTTTGAGCCAGCCTTCTCTCTCACCCGGGGATGCCATCGTCTCCAAACTGACTTTTGCTGCTATCCTTGCCACCCTCACCTCCACAGTTTTTTTCAAAACAGTAGCCATAGCGGTGTTTTTAAAACATAGATAATGTCATTCTTTTATTCAAAACTTTTCTTCTGATCACTTCCCATCTCACTCACTCACTCACTCACAGAAAAGCCCTAGTTCTTAGAATAGCCAACAAAGCCTTTTGTCTGCCCTACCCCCGCCCCCTCCGCTCCAGCTCCTGGTTCAGTCTGCTTGAGTTTCTATAACGAAAACATAGACTAGGTGGCTTAGACAACAGACCTGTCTTTTCTCACGTTCTGGAGGCCGGATCAGAGTGTCACATTGTCAGCTCCTGGTGAGAATTCTCTTCCTGGCTTACAGACAAACACCTTCACACTGTGAGCCCGCATGGCAGAGAGAGAGAGAGAGAGAGAATGAGCTCTCTGATGTCTCTTCTTATAAAGACACTAATTCTATTGGACCAGGGTCCTACCCTTATGTCTTTATTTAACCCTAATTACTTCCGTAAAGGTCTTATTTCCAAATACACATTGAGGGTTAGGGCTTCAACATTTGAGAATTGGGAGGATACAAACTTTCAGTCCATCATACTGTCACTAACAATAGGACACCACCTCCTACTAGGTCCTGTTGCTCACTCTCTTCATGCGCATTGACCTGCTTAATGACCCTTGAACAACTCATACACGTGCCTGCCTTAGGGCCTTTGCACTGGTTATTTCCTCTGCCTGGAATATATTATTTCCAGATATCCTTGCCGATAACTCTCACTTCTTCGTCTTTGTTCAAATATCAGCTTCTCAATTAAGCCCACCCCAATCAAATTATTTCCAATTGCCACCTACCCTTACCAGCACCCTTGGGTCTCCTTATCCTGCCATCTCTTTTGCTGTTCCATCAAACCTTCTAAGACACTTTACAAGGAGCTGGTCATACTGGAAACTTAGACACGTGGGGTAGGGGAGTGAAAGCCTGACCAGCCTTCTCTCCTGATCAGAGTGGCTGCTATTGCCCCAGGGACAGGGTCGGGGGTGGGATTCAGAGACGAGGACACACAGGAGCAAAGACTAGAAGGCAAGTGGGAGCTTGATAAAGTAGGTGTTTAGTAGTAAGTGGGCTTTGGAAACCAAATAAACCTTAGCCCGCCCCAAAATGAACACAATAGTGGAATTTCAAGCATTATGATAGAGCAATGAGGCAGAAATTTAGGGGCAGGTGGAGAATTAACGGGAAGAAATAAGGGAAAGTTTGGTCTTACTCTATTTGGGCAGACAGGACTCTGGCTGGCTAGAGCACTATATTTCATGAAGGTCTGTCCCCAGCTGGTTAGTTTAAACAATAGAATGTCACCTCATCTGACTTCATTATTGCTAAGTTCTCTCCTTTATGTGGGAATTGTCTTAAGAAACATATTCCTGGATATCTATACTTTAACAACTATGAACAGACCTCTTTCTAATCTTGCTGATGGATAAGTGAAGTGGTGTACTATTTAATCCAACTGGGATCTAGAAAATGACCAGCTTTCTTCACATTTGAAAGGTAAGTACTTTTAAAATTCAAACCATGGTCATCTGAGGCAAGTCAAGTTTGCTCTCTGACTGCATTTCTTCTCCATTCCTTACCTTACACTCAAAATGGGTGACTGTCAACACTGTAGGCAACTATTTCTTACATTTAGGGATTCTGTTTTCATATGGGTATGTGCAATGTCATCATGTTTCTAGAAAAACACCTCTTCCATCTGTTAAATAGCTATTGCAAGGTGTTCTAGTTAAAGCCAAGCTGGATTTTAGTCTGTGAGGCTATTTGTGTGGCTGTTAAGCTGACAATTTTCACCTTGCATTAACTGATTATGGATATCTTTTTTGGGTGGCAGAAGGGGAAGGCCTAGAAGGGGAGAAGGAGGGAACACAGAAAACAAAGCCAGCAGAGGACTAATGTCCTCTGTTTCTTGCTTGAGAAGTTGTTTGGGACCCCAATGGTGAGAGGTGAGAGGGCTGGAAAACAGCCTGAGAGACCTGGGAAGACTCAGTACAAACAGTACATAATGAATTTATCTATTATCTAAAAAAAAGAAAAAGATTATATTTACTTATATTGACATGATTCACTTGGACAATGATAGTTTTGTTGTATGACCAATTTTGTTGTAACAAATTTGAGAAAATGGCCCAGAAGAATAGTTGTGTTCAAAGATTAAGAATGAAGACTTGGTTCAGGGTTGGCCTATTTTGAAATATCACCTTTCTGGAATTTTCTTTTATTCTTCATTGTCCCTTGGGATCATTTCTAAGAAAATTATATAAACCAGCTTTTAACAAAAAACTAATCTTGGGGAGTGGTAAAGTGAGGACAGTGATTGTGACAGAGAACTATACTGCTTGTATGCAAAATGAGAAAAAGCTGATATACCTAATTTTTATGTATTTGGACAGTAAAATACGTGTCTAAGGAAAAATATTAAAAACATAGGTAAGGCAGAAATAATAAATAGATATATAAATATATCATAAAAGGAAGATACATAAAAATATATACTTAAAAATAATTTATTATTATGGTAAAATAGCAAATATAACCATTGGCTTTGACATTGGAGATATTTGTAGTGAATGAAACAAAGATCTGGCCCTCAAAAAATTTATTTATTCTGGTGCCCTATTTCTCACAATGTGTTCTCTACTTGTGAAAATTCTATGTTTGATTAACCACCCTTTAAATTCAATCAAATTCTTAGTGTGGAAGGGAGTATCCAGGAGCCAAGAAGGTATATGATACGCAAATACTCAAGATGTTTCCTAAGCACAGTAATGTTTGAGAACCAGCAACCCAGTAGGCCGTTGCTTAATCTAATACTTCTCTCAAGATGGATTGAGGGTAGGCACAGCAGATGACTCATGACCTCTGAGATTTGAGACTGCAGGTGTAGAAATCCAAAACTGGACAGGAAGTGCACGCGTGCACACACACACACACACACAGGAGAAAGGTGGATAATGTTCTAGAGATAGAAAGAAAAAAAGCAAATATTACTTTATCAGCCTCTATTTATATCACTGCAGAACAACACCTGTTTTCTCTAGGTCTTATAACATTGATTCCATCCTCAGTCCACAATTAGTGCTTGGTATATAGGAAGCACTTTATAAATATCTGATAGATAAACAAACAAACAAATAAATAAATAAAGCTCTGCTATTCTCTAAATCCAAGAACAACAAAATCCCTTTACATCCCTCATGTTAGGAAATGTTTCCCCCGACTGGATTAGATGGAAACTTTTGCAGCTCTCTCTTTACCCACCTACTTTCTTTGGCTAAGTTTGTAGATGTTTCTAACAAGAACTGAGTATACAACCTGGAGTTACAGTAGGATTTGCACCCTCAGTGAAGGTGATATTATCCTTAATGAGACAAACGATTGGTTTAGGAAAGTAGAGTAATCTTAGACATTACACTGGTTCATGGCCTTCCAAAGGGCCACAGTACATGAACAGATATACAGTATGTCTATGGCTTTAAAATTTTATGGAAGAGAAGTGATTGATTAGAAACCTCATGTTTAAAGAGGCTCTTTGCACAAGGAAGGGTGATGATAATAACAGGTAATATACAGCAATAATAACCATACTAATACTAATATTGAGAACCACTGCTTCAAAACATGGAGAAGCAATGCCCAATACCCAACTCTCCCACAGCTAATTTACATTTTACAAAAACCCAGTGTTGAACATACTGGTGGGATATTCCCAAAGAGTTTGTGGGGAAATAGACAGGTTCACAGAGAAATAACACAAGTGAATTGCCTCTCTAAAATTCCAATGTGAGATTATTTAATGAAACCAAGAGCTGGTTCTTTAAAAAAAAATACACAAAATTGGAGGTGGGCTAAATGGTGATGGGGATTAAGGAGGGCACTTGTGATGAGCACTGGGTGTCATATGTAAGTGATGAATCACTAAAGTCTACTCCTGAAACCAATATTACATGATATGTTAGCTAACTAAAATTTAAATAAAAATTTGGGGAAAAAAAGAAAAAATAGCAATAATTAAAAAATAAAAAGAACGCAAATAGAAAAAAATTAAATAAACAAAACTGATAAGGCTTCAGGCCGACTCATCAAGAAAAAAAGAGAAACTAAATAAAGTCAGAAATGAAAGAGAAGTCACAAGATCATTTTATCTTTATGTAATACAGCAAAGGCAAAAAAAGCAGCCACCATAAAAAGCTCTTTCACAGTTACACTGACACAAAGACAAGTGCAGCATCAAGACATGGGTCCAGCACAGGAATATATTCTTTTGACTCACGATTCTGGCAAATAAAATGCTATCACAAGTATTAGCCTAACGTACTGGCAATTCTTGCTTTGTATGATTTTGGTTCCAGTGTGCACAAGTTTCTTTTTTTTTTTTTTTTAAAGATTTTATTTATTTATTTGACAGAGAGAGAGACAGCCAGCGAGAGAGGGAACACAAGCAGGGGGAGTGGGAGAGGAAGAAGCAGGCTCATAGCAGAAGAGCCTGATGTGGGGCTCGATCCCAGATCGCCGGGATCACGCCCTGAGCCAAAGGCAGACGCTTAACCGCTGTGCCACCCAGGCGCCCCAAAGACAGGTCTGTTCCAGTGTGCACAAGTTTCTTAAACAGTCATTTTGGGCTGTTTAAAATGAGGACAAAACAGCCCATATCAGATACAGTAAATATTTTAGTAACATTTAATGAATGCAAGATACAGAGAGTAAGAGTAACCCATTACTGGTTAAGAAGGAAACTCTAATTTTAAAGTAACAACAATAATATTAATGGCAACAGATAATACTTATTGAGCACTTACTATTATGCCAGGCACCTTAAGTCACTCTTTTTCTTTAAGTTATTTAATTTTCACAACAATCTCATGATGTAAGCACTGTTACTATCCCCAGAAGCCAGATACAATGGGATAAGAGATTTAATAATCTTGTTATGTGGGGGCACCTGGGTGGCTCAGTCAGTTAAGTGTCCAACTCTTGATTTCAGCCCAGGTCACATGATCTCAGGGTCCTGAGATCAAGCCCCGCATTGAGCCCCATATTGGAATCCACTGGGCATTGGGCCCTGCACTGAGCTTGGAATCTGCTTAAGATTCTCTCTCCCCCTCTCCTTCTGCCCCTCCCACCTGACACATGCTCTCTTAAAAAAAAAAAAAAAAAAAAAAAAAAAAAAGAATCTCATGTGGAATGAACAAAGAACTGTTTATTTAAATTTAACCAGTTTCCAAGGCCAGATTCTAGAAAATGGAGAGTAAAGAGAATCTTTCATTATCTTGGACCAAGCCCCTTTTAAGCCTGTTAATAAATGTAAACCCCTTTCCAGGTAATCTAAAAGCCTGGTATACTGGTGTTCATCCATTCGTTCACTAAATAATTCAACAGATATGTGTTGAGTGCCTCCATATGCTGGCTTATTTCCAGAAACGAAGGATGCAGTAAAGCTCGGTCCTCATGGAGCTTATATCACAGTGTGGGACACTAGACAACAACTAAACACATATATCACATAATATCAGGTTATATTATTATATATTCTAATATTTATATCAGAAAAATTAAATAGGGAAAGAAAGAAAAACAAATGGGCAAGGGAATTGCTAGGATGGTCCAGAAAGATTTTTCTGAGAAGAGAATATTTGAACAAGAAACCAAATAAAATGTGGGAACGAGTCATGTGAATATCTGGTGGGAGAATATTCCTGGCAGATGGAAGAATAAGAGCAAAGTTCCTGAAATGAAATTGTGAACAGCACATTCTAGAAAAAATAAGGGAAAAAACAAAGGTTGACATCGTGGAGTAAATGAGAGGAATGGCCTCAAAAATGAAGTTGAAGGGGTAGCCAGAGACTGTGATAAAGGACTTTGTAGCCGTGGAAAAGATTTTAGATTTTATTCTTCCTGTAATGAGGAGCCATTGAAGGACTGAGAGCAAAAGAGCGAAATGTTTTGTTTCATTTTAAATATCACCCTGGCAAGAGTGTAGAGAATAGACAGTGAGGGTGTGGGGTGAGAGAGAAGGCAAAGAGGCAAGTTTGGTGGCTCTCACAGTGGTTCCCATGAGACGGTGATGGTGGTTTGGACTAAGGAGGTAAGAGTAGGGAGAGTGAGAAATATCAAATGAGTGCTATATTCTGAAGATAGAGTCAACAGATTTGTTGATGGATTTGATGCAGGGTATGAAAAAAAAGTGAAGAGTCGAGGCAGACAACCCAGTTTTGGTCTTAGCAACTGAGTGAATGGTGATGCCTTTTACTACATAAAGACTGGGGATAAGTAAGTTGGTGTAGGAGAGTAACTAGAGTTCTCTTCTGGAAATGCAAGATTGGAGATGGACGTTGGACATCTAAGTGGAGACGTTGGACAGCTGCAACATCTGTCCGATCCTCAGAGGAAAGGTGAGAGGTGGAGACATCAGTGGAAGCATCCTCAGCATACCAGTGGTAATGAAAGCCATGGACCTAAGGAAGTTAACCCAGGTCTTGACTGTAGATAAAATTGAGAAGAGGTCACAGGATGGACTCGCACACACACCAGCATTTAGGAGTCAGAAAGTTGAAGATGGGGGCGCCTGGGTGGCACAGCGGTTAAGCGTCTGCCTTCGGCTCAGGGCGTGATCCCGGCGATCTGGGATCGAGCCCCACATCAGGCTCTTCCGCTATGAGCCTGCTTCTTCCTCTCCCACTCCCCCTGCTTGTGTTCCCTCTCTCTCTGGCTGTCTCTATCTCTGTCGAATAAATAAATAAAATCTTTAAAAAAAAAAAAGTTGAAGATGATCCAACAACAGAGACTGAAAGAAAAAAAATACTTTGTATTTTATACTCAATATTTCAAATGACTAATGACCCTGGCTACGGCATGCATGTGACACGTGACACCTTACAATAACCTAAATGACTGAAGGAAATTGTCTGTCATTCCCATTAAGAAAAAAATTGCTTTTTCTACTGCAAGTTCTCAAAGGACATTGATCCATGATTAACATACTTTGAAGATAGAAATTCTTTGAAAGGACTCAATATACTTGGGGCTATTAGAATAAGAAACTATTTCATGGCAAGGAAGATGTGTAATCCAGGTAAAATATTGAGCTGGATATTCTTGACTTAAATATTCACCCAGTATCTTAATTTGAGAAAATCACAAATGCAGGCAGATTCCCTGTCATTAAACATACCAGTTTAAAAATATGGTGATAGCTACAAGTATCAATTTATAGTGTCATCAACACACACACACACACACACACACACCCTAACACAATGTTAGTAATGTCAGTGTCTGCACGGATGTGGTCATATCCCTACTGGCAGCAAACTAAGTGTATTGAACTGGAAGATGGTGTATGCCCACATGCTGTTCATTGCATTTCCGCAAGTTGATTTGTGCTCCAAATCTCTAGCAGGCCAGGACCACCTTAAATCTTAAAGTCTGAAGTTTAATATTACCTGGACTTAGCCATTCAGTGTGAAATATGGTTGAGGGCTGGCTTACACATGGTCTTCTTTAGCCTGTCTGTGCAGTCTCCTGGATTATGAACTCATTGACGGCTGTCTTCTATTAGACTGGCCATTATATGTGGGTCATCAAAATTAAAGTTCAGATTTGAGGGAATGAACAAATCTCCTTAGGGACAAAGGGGTCTTTTATACTCCACTTATTTATCTGATTTCCTGATTTTCTTCAAATCTTGATCTAATAATTCCTTATTGCTTTGGCTCTTCAACTTATAAGAGTTTTAAAAAATACTTTATCTACCCTTTTTATTTGTTTCCTGTGAGAGTGGGTCTCCAGATAACCTAGACCACCATTATTGGAAACCAGAAGTCTCAATCACATCTCTAGTTGAGAAAATTTCACCCAAGTTTTTGGAGTTCCGCCATTGCTTCAATGATGCTGCTCTTGGTTCTCTAATACATACGTGATTTCTTCCTTTTTCAAAAGCCCATATCACCTGTCTGGCCCTCTCATTCTCCTATTAATCATTAGTGCAGTCCCTTTTTGTGTCATGTTAGATTCTCAATGGCAGGTGGCACGTCTTATCTCCTGAAGCAACCAGTTCACGCTTTGCACAAAGGAGACACTTAAGATTTATTTAACTGAAAAAATTTCAAAGCATTGCTTGAGAAATCAGCTATGAAATAATCACTACAGTTATTTCCCACATTTCTTGATTGCAAAAGGGAATAGTCTTGAGCAATAAGAAAAGTTCCCTAGCGTTTTCCCTCACATTCCACTTCAGTTTACATAAAGTGTCAGCCCCAGTTTATTCTTCTAACAAGGCCCAGCTGCTGGAACATTCAATCACCATTAGTTCAACTTGTGATAATGGACATGTTTCATCAGTCCACTCCTTAAAACTCATTGAGAAGACTTGGTTCACAAAAGAAGGAATTTGGCTCCCACAGAGCATAATTCTGTACAGATGTGGTCAAGCAAGACTGAATGCCAAACGGCATGACAAATGTGAAATGATGTGGGGAAGGGGGGAAATCATTTGCATAGAACATAAAACACACGTGTTGCCTTAATTGCCTGGATATTTCAGGGGAAAAGTGTTGTGCGCCGAAAAATATTCTGAAGTTTGAAATCACACAACCCGAGTGACAAATTTGAGGCTCGTCATTTATTAGCTACTTATTCATTCTTAGACACTATAGATTGTAAGTCATCATTATTTTACACAGCATTTAGAAGGAGAAATATCAGTCAAGTAAACTGTGTTCCCCATTAGTGGTAAGCATATCATGACTTTGGAGGTGTTAAAATGTAATCAAATATGAGTCTTACAATTGTCAAAATAGTATGTATCTTATTATCTTCAAAGCTTTCTTTCTCCATTCAGTAAACACATGGGTATAAAAAGACTTCCTTCATAAATTTTAGTTTCTTTGTCATCCTTTCTTTATCAGTCTCAATACCGACCCAGGGGAGTCAAAATCTACAGCAAGAGAATGAACCGTAGTGTGAAGGTAAAGGATCCGGCAGCAAACCTACCCACAAAGAGGAGATGGGGGCTGGGGTCGTGCAGCTGAGTTGCAGGTCACACAGCTCAGGAAAAGTGGGCATTTTACCTGTAAACTTGCTGCTTCTCCCTCCCTGGAAAAGAAGGTGTATTGAAAAGTTAATTAATCTGGTCTCTCTGCTTCGGAGAGGAAGATTATGTACATGGAGGGGCACCTGCATGGAGCCTGCTTCAGATTCTCTGCCTCCCTCTCCCTCTCCCCTTCCACTTGTACGCACTCTCTCTCTCTCAATTAAAAAAAAAAAAGGATTATTTGGATGGATGAGTTTATAATAAACCAAACAGATCTGTATAACATAACCTCTTCCTCTTACCTTTCTCATGGGAGCCACGTGCACACCCACACGAGCGGTCTGCTCTGTCTCTGTCATGTGTGAGAGGAGCTTACCCCACGGGGAACGTCTGCCATTTTCCCACCCAACTTGTGACTAAGTAGATAAATCTGCCTAATTCCGGGGTTCAGTATTAAAGAGTTCATCAACCCCTAGGTATAAATTGTGATCTTTAATATCAGCTTTATTAGTAGTAAGGGTGGTATTTTGGTCTTTTATCCAATTTGTTTTTCCTTATTTTAATTGGTTCAAGACTCATAATTCAGGAAGTTGTAAGGAGCACTATTTGGAGGTTCCCTAAAAGAACAACTAGCATACCTGACCTTGGCTCTGAGAGTAGCAGGCCTCTGTGCTAGAACACAAAACTAAGGTAAAAGTTGTCCCATCAAGGTGCCATTGAGAGATCAGGATGCTCATGTAACCACCTCTTCCTCATCCTGTTGGACGCAGTCATGATTTGAACCCCAGACTACATTGGAGTGTGCCATTTCTTATCTGCCAAGGAAGAGGACCATTCCTTTCTTCTCCCCTTTCTCTGGCTTCTCTTAGCTTCCTCCCATCAACAATGCTGTCTCAGGCTTCATTTCTGACCCACGATGGACTTGGCTGACCTCCCCTTACCACGAGCGAGCAGAGGAGCCACCCAGGCACAGACCCAAACCAGCGGAAGCGCATGCAGCTGCAGTCTATTGGAATGGCAGTGGCATCACCTAAAGGCCCAGCCAAAGCACATATTGACTCATTGAGAGGCATCAGATTAGAAGAATAAGAAACTTTCTTGGTAAAACCACAACCTACTTTGCTTGGCCACATTCTCAGAGGCCAACAAACTGGGAACAAAGGCAGCTGTTGAGGGGTCCCAAGAAGTAGGGTGCAAGTACAGTCAGGACTTTGGACTGAAAGAATCTTGCCCAGCTCTGTGCTCAATTTATTTCCTCGGCTACATTCTGTATCCAGACAAATAAATCCCATTTTTGCCAGAAAAGTTCAGCTAGAATGCTTAGGTTTGTTTTTTGCACCAAGAGAAAGTATTATCACACAGTCCATAGACTTTTGTATTACTTGTTATTACTTGCAATGACTTTATTTGGTTGTGCCCTGCCTCACATCCTCTGGGCTCACCCTCTACCCAGCCATTCACGCAGTGAACAGCTCTGAGGGAGTATTACCCGACAATACTTGGCCTTCGCTACATAGCACGTCTCTTGCTTTACATCCTGGAACTTCTATGAAGTGGGAGCACCCAGAGGTGAGAGGCAGTTGACTCTCTCGTTGCCACCAGTGGATATTGGAGGACACTGATGGTGAATTCTCCCTGCTTCTTTCCCTAAGGCAGATAATTCTGCAGTGCCTCTGCATTGGGCACGTCACTGCCTCTGAGCCTGGAACAAGCTGCAAAGGTCCCATCCCTGAAGATCAGAAGGGGCATGATAAAGTGTGGACTTCCCCAAGAGGCTAGAACAACGTTTGGGGCTAGTGAATTTGGAACGACGCAGCAGGAAATGGTCAAATGAGTTTGTACTAACTTTGGTCTGTCGTCTTTTCAGAGAAAGGCACTTGGCCCTGATGGGAGGATGTTTATATAACTCTTTAACATAAAAGGATGTTATCATCATCAACCAGAAAGAGAGAGAGAATGCAGTTAGGAAGCAAAAGCAAGGCCCAGTGCATACTGAACACAAAGTTTAGCCTAAGGCAGACTCCACTTGCAATGATTCTTAAAACACTAGTTTAGAGTTTTTCAAAAGGTTGACAGTACTTCTGGATTTGATCCATTACAATGTGCTATCTAGACATTATAATTTGCAGTGATACGCTTGTTCAATAGGTAACTTAATTCACAAAGCCTCTCCTCTTTCTTTTCAAATCAAGGTGGTCACACTACCATATGATGTCAGGCACAATAACAGGTTATACATTTGCGAGGTTTTCACAAGTGATGCATTTCCAAAGCAAAGTTGGAGAAGTAACTAGATGAGGTCCAGATCAATCACAGAATAATTACGCCTATTCCTGGTTCTATCTGAGGCTGGGCTCCAGTGAAGAAGGAGTCAGGCTGTTCTGAATCTACAGAGGTGATTCTTCCGCTTCGGGCTGTATATGAAGAAGGTCCCCCTCATACTGCTGCCATCAGTGGTGGCTCTGGCTCCAGCACTGAAAGGAGCTATGCATGAATCCAGATCAACCCAGCAGCCCATCCAAACAGCATCACTCAAGAAACTTGTCTTGGTGGCCTCGAAGATCACACTTGTTCAGAATACACACTCGGCTTACTTAGAAAAAGTTTTCAAAGAGTTTGAAGGGTAACTGGTACCATCTGTAGAAAAAAGAGGAAGAAACAGGACTTGGTCACTGACAGAGTAAAAAGATTATTTGTGAGTAACTTCTTTTGTCAAGGACTGGCAAAGAATCATCAGAAGACAAGGGGCAACAACTTCGCTGGGTGATGTTTTTTACCAACCCGGCTCTACCTTTTACCACTGCAGTGGGATTTCTTCCTTTCCTGTCTCCTCTCCTAATGTATCTCAAACATCATACACTTACGTAAAGAGACACCCTAACAAGGGGTAACTTGGATCACAGATACTAATAAAATCTATGGAATCTTTCTTGAGTTGTTATAATTAAAATTATCCAAATTCAGATCATTACCAGAATGGAGAATAACAAATTCCCAGAAAAGATCCCGTTTTTATTAAAGACATCTTTGCAAAGTCTATTATGGTTAGCCTCTTACAAGATACTTTCTCCACAACTCAATTTTACCCTCAGGAATAGTACATTGACAGAGAAGGTGTTCACTCTGAAAGTTCAGAATAAGGTATAACATTGTATTATCTTTTCACATGTTTAGAACTAATAGCAAAGACCTGTGACTACTTAGTCTAAAACCAAACATTCTGGAATCATTTTAATGGTGCTTAGGTCAGATTCAGGACTTTTGAGATATATATATATATATATAAATTTCAAACTTACCATTTGTGCTGCATAATGGTCTTTCAAGAGGTCCTTTCTAAGTATGGCATATAAATATCAAGCTGCTGTCTGATCAGCCTGAGCCACTGTGAGTTTGACATATGTTTAGGAAAATCTACTGAGGCCAAAGCAGAGAAATCTCTAAAACCCACAGATCCAAACTATGGCTAATCTACTACTAAGCCTCCATGCAGTTTGAAGTAGTCCCAAGGTGAGACAGCCTGCATTTTCTTGCCCCCAAAGAAGTCTGGCTTTGATTAAAAAATATATATTTTATTTTGCCAAACATTTAAAATCATCGGGACATTGATTTTTGATTGGGCAAAATAAGCACCATAGCATTTAGAAGAAAAAGGGAATAAAAAAGCTAGGTAGTCACAGAGTTGGGTCTAGTCAGTGATTTTCAAAGTGTGGCCTGGTAATCCTTAGGAGACCCTAAGACCATTTCAGGGTGTCTGTCAAGTCAAAACATTTTTACAACATTAAGATGTTATTTGCTTTCCCCCCCAACCCTCTCACAAGGAGTTTTCCAGGGAATATATGATATGTGATGGTGTCATTACTCTGATGGCAAATGGAATGTGAATTGGTTTAAATTTTCTCAGTTTTAATTTCTAATACAGTGAATATCTATGGTTATAATTCATATTTTAAAGAAGGCTCTTTGGGGTCCTCAATAATTTTTAAGAGTTTAAAAGTGTCGGAAGCACTTAAAAAAGAATGAAATCTTGCCATTTGCAACAATATGAATGGACGTCGAGGGCATTGTGCTAAATGAAATAAGTCAGAGAGACATAAATACCATATGAGCCTCCTCTATGTGGAATCAGAAGACAAAAAACAAAAACAAAAAACAAGCTCATAAATACAGAGAACAGATTGGTGGTTGCCAGAGGCCAGGCGGGTAGGAGGTGGAAGAATGGGTGAAAGGGGATCGAAAGGTACAAATTTCCGATTATAAGATAAATAAGATATAATGTGACTGTAGTTAACAATACTGTATCGCATATTTGGAGTTTCTAAGAGAGTAGGTCTTTAGAAAGTTCTCATCACAAGAAAAAATGTGTAATATGTGTGATGAGGAATGTTAACTAGACTTATAGTGATTATTTTGCATTGTATACAAATATTGAATCATTATGTTGTATGATGTTGCATGTCAGTTCTGTCTTAATTTTAAAATAAAAATAAAAGTTAAGAAAGTGAAACACTAAAAAAAATGTTTAAAGGGATTCAAAGTGTCTTGAGACCAAAAAAATTCCTGGTCTAGAACAATGCCATTCAATAGAATTTATTACAAGGATGGAAATGGTCAATGAATCTGCACTGTCTCATACTAGACACATGTGACTGGTGAGTATCTACCATGTGGCTAGTGTGACTGAGGAACGGAGTTTTTAATTTTTATTTAATCTAAATTTAAATGTAAATAGCTACCATAGTGGGCAGTGCAGACCGAGGTCCTCAGTGCCCTCTCAATTGAATACCATGCTCAATCGTCTTCACCAGCTTCTTCACAGTTAGAGATTTTTCTTGTGCTGTCAGATGCTTGGCTTGGTCGGTGTGGTGGGGGAGGGGGCTGTTTAACAGCAAATATGCAGAAAGAAAATATCACGCATAGCTCTAAAATGTCCATCAACTCCAGATCAAATCCTGGACTCGAACAAAGAAAGAAAATAATCAAAAACTCGTGTAGCTGCCCCTTTGGGAGTTCCAAAGAATGTTTCTTTGTGCCTTAACTTGAATTAGCCACACAGGCTTTAGAGACTATTTTTAAATTATAAACAGTGTTTAGGCTTTGCTCCTGCTGTAGTTAGACAGAAACAAGAATATAAGTGCCACGTTGCGCAGAAAAGTCCGCTGGGTGTTCAGGCACGTTCAGACCAAACCGGTCTGCTTTGGTGTGGTCATAATTCACTAGGATCTAAATTTCAGTTAGTAGAAAGCCTGGATTTTTCGATTAGCAGAACTATCTGAGTATTGTGCACCCAACACTTGCTAACTATACTCTCAAGAGATATAGGAGCACAGAGGAAAGTCTCAACTTGAAAATATGAGCTTTGGACTATGCGAACCTGTATGAGTTATTGAACCTCTCTAAATCTCCATTTTCCTAGTAAACGGGGATTGTGATATTATCAGTGGCTTCTCTATACGTCGTTGAGAGGATTAAATGAGATAATGTATGTAAAACGCTTAGTACAATTCCTGAAAATTGTAAATATTTAATAAGTGACCGTTATTGCCCAAGTTATGAGCTGTATTTTACTTTGCAAATCTTTCCTGGGAGCCCACTGTGTGTCTGACAGTGCATTCGTGCTGGCAAAGAAGCAAATGGAATCCTCGCACTCAGAGAGCTTACAATCCAGTGACGGCGAGAGATCGAAATCACTTCAGTAAAAAGAGCTCTAGACGGCACTGATCTTTCTACGAGAAAAGTGCTGGATCCAAAGATAGGACATGTAAGGGAATACCGTTTAGATTGAGAGGCTGGGAAAGACCTCTTTGAGAGAGGAATATTTAAGCTGAGACCTGAAATACCCAGTAGGATTTACTACTGATAGAAAGGTGTTCTGGGGCATATTAGTTGGGGGTAATGGTTAATAAATAGATTCTAAAATTTAACGACTAAACAAAACAAAAGGCTATTTCTCTTTCATGTAACAGTCCAGGGTTGGCAGCGAAGCTCTGCTCTGTAAGGTCCCCTAGGGATCCAGGCTGAGAAGGGCAGTTCCATCATCCTCCACCGTGACTTCTACGGTTGCTTCCAGCCAGCAGGAAGGAAGCAGAGATGGCCATCTTGGAAGAACTTCTTTAAACAGATGACTGGAACGTTGCACTTGTACAGGAAGTTTGGCTCGATGTTCAGGTATTCAGATAGACTATCATGGAACTTACTGGCCTGCCTTGGCATGGTCATCATGCACTAGGACCTGGGTGTCAATTACATATATCCTACCACTCTTGCAAACCAAACTCACGACAGATACATGACATGTGAGCTTAGAAGAGTCTCAACTTGAAAGTATAAGCTTTTAATTAACGGAGTTACCGAACCTCTGTAAGCCTATATCCTCCCCATGAAGTGGGATAATGATAGTATCAGTGCCTTCTCTCTATGTTGGAGACAATTACTTATACTCGTCACCTGTTGGCACCATATGGTTTTGTAATATGGCTACACCTAGAGGAAAGGCCAAGTAAGAAACGTGGTCTTTCACTCAGGAGTCATATTCTGAGTAAAAGAAAAAAGAAATTCCCCTAGGTGTCTAACACACAGGCAGAGAAAACCAAAACTCTAAAGCCCTAACATTGGAAAGAGTTCGGCAGGCTAAGGAAGCTGGACAGAGGCTAGGGTAGCTTGGAGAACGTGGGATCACATGACACTAAAGGCCAGGACCCCCACCTGCCATCAGCTTACAAGCCACTAGGAGATCTAGAAAAGTGAGCAAACATGATTAACGTTATTATAATTGCAAAAAACCACCATGTTTTGGTAGGAGGGAATAGGAGTAGAATAGTTTTTCTCTAGACTTTTTATGGAGAATGGAACATTTTAGATGGACCTCTGTGACTAAGAATTTGGTAGTGAGCTGATGGGTGGGGACATGGCGAGGAAAATGAACATTCGGACAGAGCAAAGGCAAGGAGCCAGGACATATACAGGGTGTTTCCTAAGAGTGGTAAGAGCTATGACTTAAAGCATTATCAGAAAGAGTTTGCCTCTGTTACTCTTAAATCATCCCCAAAGATAAATCCTATCTGGCAGTAAGACAGCTAAAGAGGGAGTATAACGAAAAATCATGGGGTTAAAATATAATAACAACTTCTTGAGTTATATTTTTAAAAAGTTTGAAGAAACAGTGCTCTCTATCTCCACCTAATATCAGAGGAAAAACTGTATTCATCTCTCCAACTAAGGAACAACTCCCTTGCATCAAAGTCTTGTTGAGCAAGTTAGCAATCCTGATGTGCTAATTCTATCCAAACTGGAAAATATTGCTGTATTCTTATCTGAAAAATGCATGCAATACAGCAATAATTTTTATTAACTCTGAAAGTTAATCTAGTTCCACGGCACTTAGAAGTTCCAGTGTTTTTCCCTCAAAGCTTAAACCATGTCCAACACTTTCTTTCGCTTACACATACGCTCATTCATTCAGCAGTATTCACGAATGCGAACGATCTGCACTAAATACTAGGAACTGTTGGGGGATGGTAATAAGACACAGTCCTGAACTTAGAGGGATCCAGGGCCTCATCTGAATGGGAGAAGAACAAACGTCACAGTACGATAGCGAGACGGAGCAGAAGACACGATATTATGTAGGTACACCTAAGCCCAGAAGGCAGCAAGGAAACCAAGAAAGCTTAGTGGGAAGAGGGTTATTAAGAGAATTTGAACATTGATTTGGATTTTGGAAAGCAAAGAAGAAACTCCCAGTCTGAGAAGAAAATCCTGAGTGCTGACTACGATGGGCCAGCCTGGCTTCAGGATGGCAACTGGCCTAGGGTAGATGGAGCAAACTAATCAAAAGAAGAAATGAAGGCGGAATGGCAAGAGAGAGCCAAACCGGGAAGAGCGAGCACCAAGCAAAATATTTTTGAATTTTTGTCGTAAATAATGGGAAATTGCCAGCCGTTAAGAGGGGAACGGACAAGACTAGATCCAAGTGCTGGGACCAGAGCTCTGGCAACAATATGAACGATAACGGGCAGCTGGGCTCAGTGAGCACGGAGGCCTGTCTGCAGAGAACCCTGCCCCTTGATAGCTGTGGGACGTTGGGCGAATGATTCACCCACACGGCGCCTCATTTTCCTCATCTGTGAAACAGGGACAATAATGACAGCTATTTCACAGGATTGTTGCAAAGATTCAATTAAGGAATTCCCACCCAGGGTTTAGGACAGTGCTTGACACTTAATAACCACTACATAAATATTTAGACACACACAACAACATATACCTTCGAGAGAAATGGTGACAAGGCTGTAAACGAAAACATCTAGTTTGTGCTAGGCCTATAAACGGTGCTTGAGAGATGGGAGTAAACGTCTGGGACCAGATGACCTGCTGTCCGATCCCTGGTAAACTACTTCTTAATCTTCCTAAGACTCTATTTCTTTCTCTATAAATTAGAAATAACAATAGTACCCATTTCATAGAGCTGCGAGGAATTAACTTAGATAACACATGGAAGGTACTCAGCAAAAAAGCCCGGCACCTCGCGATCACTCACGAAAGGAGAGTGTCGTTATCAAGAAGTGTGTGCCAGGCTTTGTACCAGGAGCTTGTAATCCCGTACCTCCTTACCCCGGGGTGACTCCCAGCCCTTGGGCTGCAACTGACACAGTGCAGAGAGCCGACTTTGGAATCCGGTGAACCTGAGATGAATTCTTGTTCTGTCATTTAAAGCAGTGTGAAGGTGCGCATTTTTCGACAGTGAAGGCCACCCGGTGTCCTCCTGAGATAATCAGAATGCTTCCCATCTCACGAGGTTGCTGCGAAGATCAGAAATAATGTCCGTGAAGTAGCTAGACTGGTGCACACTAAACACATACCAGCCGTTGCCTCCCCCCACCCACCCCCCATCTTTCTGGAGCTCCCTCCCACATCTGCTCTGAAAGAGGAAAAGCCACACTCCCTGACCTCAGCCTCATGCTCAGCCTCAAAGACAATCATGGCAACAAGCCAGGCCAAAGATTAGCCACTATTCTGGATCACGAACTGTGGGTCTCAGAGAAAAACAAAAAGAGAACCAAGCTAACCCAACCCCTTCACTTGCCAGACCTCTTGCTATCTGACTCCCACTGATGTCTAACCAAAGTTAACCACAGACCGCTAATGAGCCAATGAACCATTGTGCAATGTTTTCAACTGGATAGAGTGTGGAAAATCGGGAAAGAAGGAAGGGCCAACAGATAGTTGGGGGTTGAAAGCGTAAGGGATGACCATAATGGCACAGGGACAGAGGACAGCATGTACACTAGTTTGGAGGAAGGGGTATTTGTTTTGTTTTGTTTTCACACATCAAAAGACACAGAATTAGACCACCCCAAGTGAATACACTTTCTTCATATTTAGGGGTACTATGATGAAGAGGTGTTAAGTTGTTAAGAGACCTGCTTAAGAACAGTGATTGTTGATTTAACCCTTGGACCTGCCCCTTGTGAGCAGTGTAAGCCAGCGTAATTCAGTAATTCAGTGGGCAAGTTATCTAATGCTTCTAAGTTGAAGTTTCCCCAGTAGCTCCTCAGGCATTGGGTTAACGTAACGCTTAAATACGATGATCTATATATAGTGGGTGAACTGGATTTGGCATATAGTACGTGTTAAAAACAGCTGCTGTTTGTAATCGTGATTTAATCTTTTAGAGAGCCATCACAACTCAAAATAAGGAAGGCAGGGGTAATTATCGATCAATTGTAGGCAGTGCAAACGACAAGATGAGTTAGACACCTACCTGGCAGCCTGAAACTTCTAATTCTGTAGATTTATTTAGTATACCGTTAACTTCCAATTACTCTCCTGAAAATGATTTTCCTGCTCAGTTTCATCTTCTTTACCCATTTTTAACAAGATTTTCTTTTTCTAAGCTTCTGACAAATGGCACTTCTTTGTTTCTTGAGAAATTACTGTCACTAAAAATTTTTATGAAGTGACTTGCTTCTCGGGTGACTTCAGGCTTGACTATTGCTCTTTTATCTAGTTCTTTCCACTTGTCCCTGTGGTTTGCATCTTTCTGCCTTTCCTTCTTTCTCAATATGGTCATTATAATCTAGATAATACCCATAAAAGGCAACAAGGCCATTTCACCTTCTGGCTTTATGATAGCCTTCTCGTCACCTGGAGAATGCCCTCCTGTTCTTTACTTATCATTTGCCAAGTACCAATCTTGTGCCTAGACTTGTGCTGGATACTCTGATCTACAGATGCGAAGGTGGGTCTTGCCTCCCAGTGGTTTAGAATAACCAAAGAAAGAAATCTCATATGCGTGAAATAACTAGAGAATAGAGAGTTATGAAACTTTCATGACAGTTTTATGGAAGTTATGAAAATAAGGAGGATAACATGGTAAACACAGGACAAGGGCCCACCAAAGGAGGGAGAGCAGACGGACATTGCTTTCTGGGAAGCAGCAATCACTACGGCTGGGAAAGGGAGGGGAGACAGTGAAGAAATATTTCTGTTGGCCAGATGGCCGGCTGGCAACACCACAGCTGGGGGAGTTACTCTCCTGACCTACTGTAGCTTATCTCGACACACTATGCACTTTGCTCTATAGAAACATTTTAAATAGCATTTGCTTTCCCCATCATTTATACAGGGTGATTTAATCCAGAGAGCCGCTGAACCACAGAGCACTAGACTGCATCAGTAGCTAACATTTTGTAGGATATTGTAACGCAAAAGCACTTTTCTTACCTTACTTACATCGTGCTCACGACCAACCACCCTATGGGGAAGTTGTAATTATTTTTCTTTCTCTTTCCTTTCTTTTTATTTTTAAGAGAGAGAGAAAGATAGAGCATGAGTGAGTAGGGGGCAAGGGAGGGGCAGAGGGAGAGAGAATCCTAAGCAGGCTCCATGCTCAGTGCAGAGCTGGACTCGGGGCTCCATCCCATGACCCTGAAACCATGACTCGAGCTGAAATCAAGAGTCAGACATTTAACCGACTGAGCCCCCAGGCACCCCTATTTTTATTTTCAAATGAATAAAATGAAAATAATAGAAATTAAGCAGTTTTTCTAAGGCCACTAATTCAGCCCATAATAATTGCTGGTGGGTGATTACCATGTTCTATTGATCAAACCCTGTGCTACACCATGTTGCCATATATTTGAAAGAGTGTGTATTTGTGTGTGCGTGTGTGTGTGTGCATGTGTGTGTGTGTGTGTATTGGGAGTGTGCTGGGACAGGGGTTATTCTGTGAAGTATAATCCACCATTCAGAACATCATTTCTAGAGGAAAAACATTTCAAATACTAACAAACCAACTTGGTTCAAAATCTTTAGAATACAATCTAGGAGAGGGAGAAGCAGGCTCCCCGCTGAGCAGGGAGCCCACCTGGATCCCAGGACCCTGGGGTCATGACCTGAGCCGAAGGCGAGCACTTAACCCACTGAGCCACCCAGGCGCCCTGGGTCTCGTTTTTCTTATCTAAGATGGAGTGTTTGGTCCTCGACAATCAAGCCGTATTTGTTTCGGTGATTTTTAAGTCTTCCAAGCCCTTGGCTGTCGTCCCTAAAATATTCCATCACCTCTCTGCTGTGTTCCCTGACCCCTTGAGCAGCTAAGATAACTTTCTTTGCTAAGAAATTTCATTAACCATGAAAGATAAATATTAAAAAGTGTTTTTGAAAACGATGGACTCTCTTTTGTCCATGTTTCCAAGAATCTGTCAACATGTAGTTGAGAGAATGAGCCTGTGCTTTTCTTCTTTCTGGAAACAAAAAGTCTAAGAGATGCGAAGTCACCAGGTCTTATTTTTACAAGGCTTTGATTTCTGTCACTGCCTCTACCACTTGACCGACATTTTAGAATGGTTTCAATTGTTATTCTAGTAAGTATTATTTTATTATTTCAAAAAACCCGGTAAATATGAATGTTGCAACACACACGCTTGAAAGATGGCCCGGGCTGCAAGTTGAGCAGTGACTTCTGTCTAGTCCTACTTCTTCTCCGTATGAAGAACTGACTCGATGGATTGTTTTGCAATTTTCCTCACAGTTCACACTTGGTATTGTAATATCATCTTCCTCATATTAGCACTTACTGTTAAGAAACAAAAGTCAAAATGACTTGTCCAAATATGTAAAGTCATTGCCATGGCTGGGATTAGACCCCAAATTTTCTGATTTCTATCTCCCAGTCCTCAGCTTAATACATGGGACTCTACTCCTCTGATCTTTATTTCTGTAAGGCCAATACCAGTATTCATCTAAGTAGGAAGCCATCATGGATGATACACGGTCTTCTGCATGCTTCCATGGGCATCTTTGCAACTCACATAGCACTTCTTGGTCCTTTCATTAAAAAGGTGAGATTTGTTTACCGGCTAACTAACTTGTGTTAACCTATCTTTTGTTTGCAATGTGGATTTAGCCCCAAGTGTGCAAATGGAAAGTGGAGTTTATTTCTTCATAATGAATTTGGTAAGTGTTGACTTACGGTGTTGAGAATCACCACAGTTCTACTTATGTCCAGGATCCTGAATTCTCCTTAGGTCATGCCTGAGAGACATTTTGTGGATTGGAAGATTATCCCTACCCTCCTGCCTAGAGAGGATATGTTACGCAATCCCAAGTAAAAGCCTGGCCACAGAGCCCAGCACCCAGAGGAAGTCAGGGGACTTGGGAGGAGGTGCACCTGTTCTCAAATGCAAGATCTGGTGGGTCAAAAAAACACACAAAGCACAAAAAGCTTCCAGGCACCAGAGAAACTAGGAAAGCAATAGATCTAGCTGAAATGAGGAAGTAGAAGCCACATTTGAATAATATTGTGAGGCAGAGAGAATATGAAAGCCTGGAGGAAAGAGACTGGAAAGACTCCAAGAAGACCTGGGCTTTCTAGGGTAAGTGGCAGCACAGACAGAACTCTCCAGAACTTTCTAGAAAGCTCCAAAGAATCCAAAGCCTGTGTTTAAGTAGTAAAATGGTTGACTTGGGAGAAAACACAGTGTAAAAGATGCAAACACTACTTTTTTTTTTTTTAAGATTTTTATTTATTTAGTTGACAAAGAAACAGCCAGCGAGAGAGGGAACACAAGCTGGGGGAGTAGGAGAGGAAGAAGCAGGCTCCCAGCAGAGGAGCCTGATGTGGGGCTCAATCCCAGAACACCGGGACCACGCCCTGAGCCGAAGGCAGACGCCTAACCGCTGTGCCACCCAGGCGCCCTGCAAACAACTACTTTAACTTGTTAAACTAATTTCAATTGAAGTAAATAGGTGGCTCCCATTTGAAAAACAACGTGTCCTCTAACTGACTAGAAATTTGGAATTCTTCGGGGGTAAAAGCCACTACAGAGAAGTAAATAAGGTGTCAACAGGTGGAACGAATAGAAACTCTTGTGACGGGGCGCCTGGGTGGCACAGCGGTTAAGCGTCTGCCTTTGGCTCAGGGCGTGATCTCAGCGTTGTGGGATCGAGCCCCACATCAGGCTCCTCCGCTATGAGCCTGCTTCTTCCTCTCCCGCTCCCCCTGCTTGTGTTCCTTCTCTCGCTGGCTGTCTCTATCTCTGTCGAATAAATAAATAAAATCTTAAAAAAAAAAAAAAAAGAAACTCTTGTGAGAAGTTCTAAATAAACTTTCATTCAAAAGAATCTGGAGCTTTAAAACAAAATAATGTCTTTGACACAGCAATTACACTTCCAGTAATATATCCCAAAAGACAATCTTAAATAACTGAATAAAAAACATTAAACACAAAGATATAAGTGTAATACTTTTATGATTAAAAATGAGAGCTATATGAATCTTAAAAACAGGGAAATCATCAAATAAGTAATATATACTATAGAAAATGAAGTCATAATATTCAAACAACTTAAAATATTTTAAATTGCGCATCATGATACATCAAATAAAGAAATGAAAACCTTGCACGGGCGTAATAGTCTATATGTGCATAAAAGCATGAAAATATAGATAATGATTGTCTCCTAACAATGTAATTATGAGTGACATTTATTTCTTAATTATTTTCCAAATTTTCTAAAGACCATGGGAAGCAGTCTAACATAATGCATAAAAACTCAAGATCTGCGTTTAGCTGTCTGGCTTCTCCTTTTTACTTGCTCTACAACCTCATATATCTACTAGCTTTGTGATCTTGGGCATTTTACTTAAAATTCTTGGGGCCTCGGTTTCCTCATCTGTGAAAAGAGGATAATAATAATAATACCTACCTCATAGAGCTGCTTTAAAGAGTAACGAATAATGCCAATTATTAAATGAAATTAATTAAATGAAATAATGTACTGCATGAACAGTCCTGGCAAATAGTTAACTGTTCGATAAATTTTAGCCTTTCATTACCTAAAAAAAAAAAAAGAATATGCACTTGTGTGTGTGTGTGTGTGTGTATGTGTGGGTGTGTATGTACACACTCAAGCATACATATTCCAGTTTTAAAACAATAGAAATAAACACAGCTGATCACATAAAAAGACAGCTGAGTATTGTTAAAAGCCCATTTTAATCACGCTTAGTTTGCTTAAGAAAGACATCGGGAGGCAGCGACACAGGCTAAGCTGGTCAGGGCAGTGAGCAGGGGCTCTGCCCAAGTAAAGCGTAACCTCCTTCATCCCCGTTCCTCATGGATCACGTTTGTTTGGTCGTCTCCTGACGGCTCAGTGATTTGGAATGAACAGGACACGATACACCTAGAAATAGAGGTTTTCTACAAACCGTTGATGATGGAAGGTCTAATGCTCAAATACTTTTTCTTCATTCCCTGAAGGCCACAAACTGCATCTTCTCTACCGGCCTGCTGTAGAAAGGGAGAAAATATTAGAAAAATTGTGAATTCACTTTGTGTATTTTTCCAGTACCCTGCAGGCTATAGTAGATCTCTATCTCAGCGTGAATGGAGCAAAGGGTGGATGGAAAGGGCCAATCCTCCAGACAGTAAAACCGCTGGAGCGCTGAGCAGTATAATCCCAGTTCTCCACTAATGACCTTTGTCCATTGTGTGGTTTAGAAGAACAGTATAGATCAGATTTTAGCTCTGGATTCACTAGAACTAAAATCAAGCAAATCACTGGTTTCCGAATGCTAAATTTGCCACCTATAAATTGGGATTATGAATAGTTACTTCAGAGAGTTATGGAAAGGACTAATGAATTATTACTTGGGGTAAGATATGTGATACAGGGGCACCTGAGTGGCTCAATCGATGAAGCGTCTGCCTTCGGCTCAGGTCATGATCCCGGGGTCCTGGGATCCAGTCCCGCATCAGGCTCCCTGCTCAGTGAGGAGTCTGCTTCTCCCTCTGTCCCTCTGCCCCTCTTGTGCTCTCTCTCTCAAATAAACAATAAAATCCTTTAAAAAAAAAAAAGTTATGTGGTATACAGTAAGCATCTATTAAATAGCAACTACTACTACAGAAACCAAAGAAGAAGAGGAAGTGTGAAATTTCCATGATAACAAGTGCTTATGATTGCCAACATTTAATATATGTGAGGCACTAGTTTGAGCATTTTATCTATAATAATGCAGTTAATCCTCACAATAGCCTTAAGAGTTGGGTAATATTAATCTGTTCAACATTAATTTGCACAATACTAATTTTCTCTATTTCATATATAATGAGGCTACTTAGTATAAATTATAGTTTGGAGATACTTTGGAGCTCCTTGCAGCTCTGTTAATACCTATATTATAAAACTTCTCTCCCACTCTAGAGTGTGAACGCTCTCTTCAATGACAGATATTTGCATTCCCAGGTTTGGTTGTCTTATGGAAAATACACAATAAATATATTTTAAAGAGAA
>NW_024426996.1:25130375-25197413 GCF_017311325.1 Ursus maritimus | reverse complement strand
CGCTCTGCCTCCAAGGATGGAAATCAGTTCTACACTCAATGCAGAAATTCATTTCATTTAAGATTTCAGTGGCTACAATGGAACATACTAGTTGTATCTTCTTCGTCCACAATACATATTTCGAGATCAAAGTTTTATAGTAATGATCAAGATCATTCATCAGTTTGCATTAAGTAACAATTCCATTGAGGTCATATACTGAGTGTCAGGGATCATACTGCTACTTTGGATCTCTGCTGCCCATTGTGTTTTGGGCACTTTCTGCTGTGTCCATGAGCCCACCAAATCAACCACAACATAGTTCATTGCATTCATCTGGTTTTGCTCAAAGCCTATGTCCACACAATTAATCAACTTAAATGTGTAGAAATTTGAACCAGCCATCAGACGATAGAAATAACCAGGGACCAGGCCACAATCTGAGGAATTTGGTTAAGTGGCCACAAATATGGCTGAAGTCAAACACATTGGGATTTGCACATCACTGAGCTGCAAGCAATACACTAGAATGTGTACTAGCACCAAACCCTCATCTGAAGTTCTCTTCTGCGTTAGGACATCACAGAAGCAAATGGCAAAGAATGTTTACTGTCGTCGTAAGACATCTGTCAGAACCCTACAATGTCCTTCAGCATAGTACTTTTTGAAACGAGTGAATTTCCTTGAGACATTTCAGGGAAGAGTCAGGAATTAAATGACTTTTGCACAATGTATTTCTTTTCTAATTACATGAATATTTTTTAAAATAGGACTTTTACATAACTTTAAAACATTCATATGTAAGTGGTTCGTGGCTTGGGTATTTAACTTTCTGAGTCATCACTTTACTGGCTTATGGAAATGCTGTGGTTGTTCAGGTATGTGTTTTTATATTCCAACAGGGACATGAAGTAGTTAGAAAAGCCTTTAATTTCCTTTAGGCTTTCGCTCTTCAGTGATACAAAATGATCCTCGTTTAAAGATACAGCTACCTATGCTAATGGCTGCAGGAAACATCTTTGAAATAAACATGCAACCTTTCTTGTAGAGAGTGGTTTTGATTGTTATTTGCAAGCATTGCTAATGTTTATATCACTTTCTTTTTGTTAAACTGTTTTAGGGAGCTTACATAACTTTGAAACAAACGTTAGTCAAATGTTGATTCTGGTACTATAACAGAAAGATTGAGGGCAGGGAGAATGAGGCTGTATAAAATATGTTACACATTTCATATTAGAATGCTCCATAATTAATGCATCACTCTCCTGAGAACTTCGAAGGAAGATGCCATATAGGTAGGAATATTATAAACTACAGGTCACCAATTTCACATTCTAAATTGAGTGGTCAGAGATAATGAAATGTAGAAAGTCCTACACATTTTATGATTTAGAAGACATGACTCTAGACAAGTCAAGTAAGGACATAATATATAAACAAAGACTGTCATCTTGAATATAAATGCCAGTTTCCTGGCAGTCTAAAGATACACATCCAGTGGCTCCTGGGTGGCTCAGTGGGTTACATATCTGACACTTCATCTCAGCTCAGGTCTTGATCTCAGGGTCATGGGTTCAAGCCTTACATTGGGCTACACACTGGGCATGGAGCCTACTTTAAAAACAAATAAATAGGACACCTGCGTGGCTCAGTTGATTAAGCATCTGCCTTCAGCTCAGGTCATGATCCCAGGGTCCTGGGATCAAGTCCAACATTGGGCGGGGAGTCTGTTTCTCCCTCTCTCTCTCTCTCTCTACCCCTCCCCCTGCTTTTGCTCTCTCTCTCTCTAGCTCTTTCTCTCTCTCAAATACATAAATAAAATATCTTTTAAAAAATTAAAAAATAAATACATAGATAAAAGAAAGATACATATCCAACTACTAGTAAATAAAATACCGAGAGGTAAGACAAAGGTAGTCTAAGGACCTACTCTGGAAGGGGAGATGCCTGTATCTACACAATGAATAAAAAAATGGTGTAGGCTCTCAGCCAGACAGACGCTTAAAGAGAAGTCATATATTCTGCAAAGACCTCTTTTGGAAAATATCCACCAGGAACTTGAGGGATAAACCTGAGTTTCCTAAAGCCAAGGTGACCTATGGCTTCCCAGGAGTTTTAATACACAGTCTCAACCTTAGCCTGGAGGTAATCAGATCGCCTGTCGAGATTTCTGGAGGTGAGCATGGATTTTTTAAAGACAGAGTTCACTTGGCACCATGGTCAGATGAAATCAGGTAATATAAGAGTCAAGGAAAATAGAATTTCCTCAAAGAAGGACTCCACGTGAAGACAGGACTGCAGGGAGCTGCAGACCCGCCGCCCTGCACTCGTTAGCAGAGGCACGGGCAGCTCTGCACACAGGCAGAGAATGGGAGGATCTGGGGGCTCTGGAGCACTGAAGTGTGGGTCATGTTAGAGGGAACGCACAGCATTTATTAACATTGGCTACATTTTCAATTAAAATACCAATTTGTGCTCGACTTAAGCTTTGATTGCCCAGCACCCACCTCAATTTTTACCATCCACCTAAAGGACTTCAAAAGCTATTATGCACGGTAGGATTTACATGATGAATGCTAGAGGCCAAATTCTATTTATTGGATTGGAATGCGCTGTTCAGATGTAATTGAATTACCTTATCTGCCAAGTATCTTCCAAGGGCCTAGCAGTACTTTATGTGGCCCCAAGTGCACCATGGAGTTTCCAGGACTTACAAGGAATAAACCTTTTATTTTCTCCCAAAGTTTCCTGATGGTTGTTGCTGAGGGTATCTTGCAGTCATACCAAGAACCATAGGGCTGGTCCAGCCACAGCATCAGTTACCCACAGGCTGAGACCAGCACACAGCATAAGGTATCCCTTTGCACATAAACGTCATTTGTCTACTTAGCAGCCACCGTTATGTATACATAAGAATAATAAAAGAATTCATTGTATACTTGAGAATTTGTTCAATGTAAATACGTATGACAAGAACAGGCATATCTAGGAGTAAGTACTCTCCGTGTTTCTTCCTCTTTCATCTAAGGATGAAGCTAGCATGTTCCAGGACTTTTGTTCTGTTGGTTGGAGGGACAACTACGTGGGAGGCTTCGAAGGAGATGAAAACCTAGATGTATTTTCATTAGAAAGAACAGAGAACTTCTCTAAAGAAAGCCCACTGAAACTCAAAAGCTAAAAAGTGGAAGGATAAAAGAATTGAGAACGCTAAGTGAGCCAGCTCTAAAGACTTTTTAATAAGGTTGGGATTGGCAGAGAGAAGAGATTTGAGGGAAGGGAATATTAGGAGGGTCTTAAGGGGATAATTGAGTGGAATAGATTTCTAGGTTTTGCTCTGACTCAGACCTGTGATTCTCCTTTGTGACCCTGTAGACAGATTTTGGTACGTACTAACATTATTTTCTAGCTGGAATGTGCCAGCTCAAGGATGACACTCAAAGGTTGGGACCTGGCTTCAGGGCCTGGTAGATACACACATGGATAGGGGAAATAGGGAGAAGGAGTAGTTCTGACCTCTCCCACCACCAGGCCCAGCTACCCACTTGCAGATTTTGTAGTTCTGGAACTCATGTTGCTAACTAAGTTCTGACAACTCGCTCTGGGCTCCTGGATCTTCAGTTCACAGATGAACTGCCAGCATCCAAAGCCTTATCTTGGGTTCTGGTTTTAGGAGAGTGAAAATTACAGCAATTCTTTAAAAGAGGGAGGGTGCGAAAAAATTTTTTGTCTACAGAAATACATGTCTTTCTAAGTATTCTATAGATCATAAAACTAGTTATCTATTATTTAGTTGCTCACTTTAAAGGTCTTTGGTTTGCATTTCTTTGTTCTTATGTTGTCTTCTCTTTTGGGAAATACCAACTTACCCCAAAACACTCATCTTAGTTTAATCTCAGCATGGTGAGGCCCTCACTTGCCTTAGTTCTCGTTATGGTACACGAAGTTAAGATGGCACCGTAATTCTGGGGTATATTTAACACTTGCTCAAGAGTTTACAGCACTTAGACATTTTCCCAAGGGGCCTGACTTCCTCACAGTCCCTGTGGTTAGTTGTGTTTGGAGATTTTTGGCTACAAATTTAAACATCTAAGTGTGGTCTGCCTTTAGAAAACACTCGACTGAGTCAGACATCCTTGATCCCTTTTTATGATTCTGCTCAATATGCTGAGAGACCTCCTACCCTCTCTCGGCAAGTCTTTCCATCTGTCAGGAGCCACCTGCATTCAACTGTATCCCAGACTGAAAGCAACAGATTTAATAGACCTGGGAGCCTCTTGGATACTGAAATCAGGAACGGGCCTAATTCCACTGTACTTTCTTGTGTTTATAATCTAAAGTATTTTTATTACTTTTATTTTGATGTGGTTGGAAATATGCTTCAACTACAAAAGAAGAAAGAATGATCTTTCATATTGTCATTTAATAATTGAGTTCTGATACAAGGAAATTAAACTATAAGTGAGAAAAAATCACTTAAAGTACTGAAAGACATACTAGTTCTTCACATCTCTTTCTTTCTTTTTTTTCTTTTTTAAATATTTTATTTATTTATTTGACAGAGAGAGAGACAGCCAGCAAAAGAGGGAACACAACCAGGGGGAGTGTGAGAGGAAGAAGCAGGCCCCCAGCGGAGCAGGGAGCCCAAGGTGGGGCTCAATTCCAGGTCGCTGGGATCACACCCTGAGCCGAAGGCGGAAGCCTAACGACTGAGCCACCCAGGTGCCCCTTCAGGTCTCTTTCTAAGCCTCATTCTTTTTTTTTCTTTTTTTTTTTTTTAATTTTTTTTATTATATTATGTTAGTCACCATACAGTACATCCCTGGTTTCTGATGTAAAGTTCGATGATTCATTAGTTGCGTATAACACCCAGTGCACCATGCAATACGTGCCCTCCTTACTACCCATCACCAGTCTATCCCATTCCCCCACCCCCTCCCCTCTGAAGCCCTCAGTTTGTTTCTCAGAGTCCATAGTCTCTCATGCTTCATTCCCCCTTCTGATGACCCCCCCTTTCTTTATCCCTTTCTTCCCCTACCGATCATCCTAGTTCTTATGTTCCATAGATGAGAGAAATCATATGATAATTGTCTTTCTCTGCTTGACTTATTTCACTTAGCATTATCTCCTCCAGTGTCATCCATGTTGCAGCAAATGTTGAGAACTCGTTCTTTCTGATAGCTGAGTAATATTCCATTGTATATATGGACCACAACTTCTTAATCCAGTCATCTGTTGAAGGGCATCTCGGCTCCTTCCACGATTTAGCTATTGTGGACATTGCTGCTATGAACATTGGGGTGCATATGGCCCTTCTCTTCACTATGTCTGTATCTTTGGGGTAAATACCCAGTATTGGAATGGCTGGGTCGTAGGGTAGCTCAATTTTTAACTTTTTAAGGGACCTCCACACTGTTTTCCAGAGTGGCTGCACCAACCTGCATTCCCACCAACAATGTAGGAGGGATCCCCTTTCTCCACATCCTCTCCAACAATTGTTGTTTCTTGCCTTGTCTATTTTTGCCATTCTAACTGGCGTAAGGTGGTATCTCAGTGTGGTTTTGATTTGAATTTCCTTGATGGCTAATGATTTTGAACATTTTTTCATGTGTCTGTTAGCCATTTGTATGTCTTCATTGGAAAAGTGTCTGTTCATATCTTCTGCCCATTTTTTGATTTGTTTATTTGTTTCTCGTGTATTGAGTTTGAGAAGTTCTTTGTAGATCTTGGATACCAGTCCTTTATCTGTAGTGTCATTTGCAAATATCTTCTCCCATTCCGTGGGCTGCCTCTTAGTTTTTCTGACTGTTTCCTTGGCTGTGCAGAAACTTTTAATCTTGATGAAGTCCCATAAATTCATTTTATCTTTTGTTTCTCTTGCCTTTGGGGATGTATCATGAAAAAGGTTGCTTTGGCCGATGTCGTAGAGGTTGCTGCCTATGTTCTCCTCTAGAATTTTGATGGATTCCTGTCTCACATCGAGGTCTTTCATCCATTTGGAGTTTATTTTTGTGTATGGTGTGAGAGAGTGGTCAAGTTTCATTCTTTTGCATGTAGCTGTCCAATTTTCCCAGCACCGTTTATTGAAGAGACTGTCTTTTATGCACCGGATGTTTTTTCCTGCTTTATCAAATATTAGTTGCCCAAAGAGCCGAGGGTCCATTTCTGGGCTCTCTATTCTGTTCCATTGGTCTATGTGTCTGTTTTTGTGCCAGTACCATGCTGTCTTTGTGATCACAGCTTTGTAGTACAGCTCGAAATCCGGCATTGTGATGCCCCCAGCTTTGTTTTTCCTTTTCAACAGTTCCTTGGAGATTCGGGGCCTTTTCTGGTTCCATACAAATTTAAGGACTATTTGTTCCAGTTCCTTGAAAAATGTCATCGGTATTTTGATCGGGATAGCATTGAAAGCATAGATTGCTCTGGGTAGCATGGACATTTTAACCATGTTAATTCGTCCGATCCATGGGCATGGAATATTTTTCCATCCTTTTGTGTCTTCCTCGATGTCTTTCAAGAGTGATTTATAGTTTCTAGAATATAGGTCCTTTACGTCTCTGGTTAAGTTAATTCCAAGGTAACGTATGGTTTTTGGTGCTATTGTAAATGGGATGGATTCCCTAATTTCTCTTTCTTCAGTCTCATTATTCGTGTATAGAAATGCAACTGATTTCTGAGCATTGATTTTGTATCCCGCCACATTACTGAATTGCTCTATAACTTCTAATAGTTTGGGAGTGGCTTCTTTTGGGTTTTCCATATAGAGTATCATGTCATCTGCAAAGAGAGACATTTTGACTTCTTCTTTGCCAATTTGGATACCTTTGATCCCTTTTTGTCGTCTGATTGCTGTTGCAAGGACTTCTAGTACTATGTTGAATAATAGTGGCGAGAGTGGGCATCCTTGTCGTGTTCCTGATCTTAAGGGAAAGGCTTCCAGCTTTTCCCCATTGAGAATAATATTTGCAGTAGGCTTTTCATAGATGGCTTTTATGAGATTGAGAAATGTACCATCTATTCCTACACTCTGAAGGGTTTTAATCAGGAAAGGATGCTGTATTTTGTCAAATGCTTTTTCTGCATCAATTGAGAGGATCATATGGTTCCTGAGTCTTTTCTTGTTGATATGATGTATCACGCTGATTGATTTGCGAATATTGAACCACGCTTGCATCCCAGGTATGAATCCCACTTGGTCATGATGGATAATCCTTTTAATGTACTGTTGGATTCTTTAGCCAGGATCTTGTTGAGAATTTTGGCGTCCATATTCATTAGGGAAATCGGTCTGTAATTCTCCTTTTTGATGGGGTCTTTGCCTGGTTTGGGGATCAAGGTAATATTAGCCTCATAGAATGAGCTTGGTAGCTTTCCTTCTGCTTCTGTTTTTTGAAATAGCTTTAGGAGAATAGGTATTATTTCTTCTTTGAATGTTTGGTAGAATTCCCCAGGAAAACCGTCCGGGCCTGGAGTTTTGTTATTTGGAAGGTTGTTTATCACTGATTCAATCTCTTCATAATTAATTGACCTGTTTAAAAAATCAATTTCTTCCTGTTTCAGTCTTGGTAGTTTATAGGTTTCCAGGAAGGCCTCCATCTCTTCCAGATTGCTTAATTTTTTGGCATATAGCTCTTGATAAAAGTTTCTAATAGTCCTTCCAATTCCATTGGTGTTGGTCGTGACCTCTCCTTTTTCATTCATATTTTTATTAATTTGGGTCCTTTCTCTATTCTTTTGGATAAGTCTTGCCAGTGGTCTGTCAATTTTATTGATTCTCTCAAAGAACCAGCTTCTAGTTCTATTGATCTGCTCTACTGTACTTCTGGTTTCTAATTCATTGATTTCTGCTCTAATCTTGGTCAACTGCTTCCTCGTGAGTGGATTAGGCCTGTCCCTCTGTTGCTGTTCCAGCTTCTTGAGGTGAGAATATAAAAACTGGATTTTAGATTTTTCTATTCTTTTGAGTGAGGCTTGGATGGCTATGTATTTCCCCCTTAGGACTGCCTTTGCAGTGTCCCATAGGTTTTGGACCGTTGTGTTTTCATTCTTGTTGGTCTGCATAAATTGTTTAAATTGATTTTTGATTTCCTGGTTTATCGAGAAATTCCTGATCAGGATGGTTCTTAGTCATTCTGATCAAGTCAATACTATGTTGCCTTCTAATACCAAGGATACCATTGCTTTGTATGAAACAATGCGTGAATCTACAGAACGCTCCCAGAAGAGAAGAATGGCACCTAGGAGCACACTTAACAGACAGAAACCCTTCCTACACTAAGGCTCTGGGTATGAAAACCTAAATTGGGAGGGAGAGGAGGAGTGTGGGAAGAAAGGGTTGCATGTGGCTGCAAAGCTCATTTTTTGCCATTTTACTTTTGGCATGAGTGGGTGGGGGGCTGGGCGGGCTCGTGTTTGTGCGCTGTCAGGGAGTTGTTAAGAGGTAGTCTGCAATGAAATAGAACCCCACACATTTCCCTTTTAGAGATGGCTTTTAGTTCTGCAAATTCTTCTTAAAGTTCATTGCCGATGGCTTTAGATTATTCGCTCATCAGAACATCAAGCACTACAGCCAGATCAATGACTTATCTGCAGCACTGAGGTGGGGGTGGACACAGGGCACCGGGAGTGGGGGTAATTTTTATTTGGAAGGAGAGGGGGAGGCTCTGGGGGGCAGGATCTGGTCTGCCAGAGTGCAGGGACAAAACTGTAGGTGGGAGAGATGCAAAAAACGGGCGGGCGCCAAAAGGCTTGTGAAGGTGGGAAGGTGAGAAAAAGAAAATTTGTTTAACAGTCGTGACTTTGCTGTTTTGCCTGTTGAACTCACAATAACATGTCCGGGTTGATAGTACAAAGATGATAAAACTTCGCCCTATCGATTCATCCCGGTTCTCCCAGTCGTGTGAGGTCCCCAACTGGAAACAGAGAAAAAGTTGTGAGAAAAGTGTATATGTTTCTACACTCCCTCACACACACGAGTGTTTGAGCACGTTTCCCCCTCATTTTTAATTACCAGTATATTTAAAAATTGGGATTTATATCCCCAAATATTTATCTTTTATAATTATCATGCAATATATCAAGAAATGGGCAGGAGAAATTGATGGTTCAGAGCAAGAGAAATGAGACAGCTAGTCCGGAAGTATCTGCAGGATGGGATTAATCACAAGGAGGCTTTTGATATAAAGTAAAAGGCTATAAAAAATGTATGTCCTACCTTGAGAAGTACATACCTTTAAAGTTAAAAGGATGATTTAACCACCAATTCTTATCAATCTTACACCTCAATAGCTTTTGGACCCATGCCGGCCACCCTAGCCGCCTTGTCCCTACCCATACATCTGTCACCTGGAATATTATTATAAGGCAGCTTGGAAGTTATCCTCAGCTGCTCTTTTTTTCTCACACATTCCATATCCAATACAGCAGGATATCTTGGTTCACTTTCAAAGTTTAATCACGTGCACTGTTACCCTCTGGTCTGGGCCGCCATCTTCAGCCACCTGAATGACAGCAGTGACCTCCTCGCTGGTATCCATAAGCTCACGCATGTCTACTCTTGATGCACTTCCAATAAGGTCCTTTCAAAACACCAGCCCAGGACTCTCCTCTGTTTAAATCCACTATTAGCTCCCCTCTCTCAGAGTTAATGTCCAAGTCCCTGGAAATGAGTCAGGAGGTTTTGCACGCTGTGTCTCTTGTTCTTTCTCTGACCAAGTTTCTGACAGTGTTTTCGCCCTTGTTCATTCACTCCAGCCACACAGGGCTCCTGAGTCTTCCTTAAACATATAGCCACCACACTTCCATTTTATGACTATTTATTCTTCCTGGAATTCTCTTCCACTAGATATCTACTTGGCTAAATCCCTCACTTCCTTGAGATCTTTGCTCACCCCGTCCCTTCCCCAAGAGGACAACTTCCTCAAGTTGGCTCCTTTGTCCTTTCAACAAATCCCGTTCTGTTTTGAAGCACTTCCTTACTTTCTCATGTAAGCAGTTATTCCAGCTCCCTCCATACTTTTTCTTCAGCGCTCTCAAGACTTCATTTAAGTGCTGTGCATCTGTGTAATTTGGTGTGTGGATTTTGCTGGACATAAAGGATGACATGGGAGAGGAGATCCCAGCATTCACCCCTCCACTGACATCTGCTCAAGGGAGCAGCTGGCTGTCACAAAGTGTCATCATCCAGAATTCCAGATACTCACAGCACCTACATAAACTCGTTAAGACTCTATTACATTCTGGATTCCATTTGCTGCCGTAAATGTTTTATTAAATTAATTTAAAAGTGAGCACATTCATTTGTGTCCTCTTAATATTGAGTGGTCTCCTGACATCTTGGATCATATCCTTTCACATTTGAAGCCCCAGATTTGGGTATAGTTTCTAGCACTTGTTGAGTGTTTAATAAATATTTGATCAGGGAAAGGAAGGAAGGACCATCTTTTCCATTCCATCAACAATTCAGATAAAAAATACGGAATGATACACTCTGCAGAAATCCTGTGGCCAGTGCTTGGCAAGTTGCAGGTATATTGCAAGGGTAACCAAAGTAAAAGTTAAAGAGTTTTCTGCAATCTGCTAGTTCTGAGGTATAAGCAGCAGGATTTTTGTGTGTGGTTTACTGTATTTTCAATACTCCCATTGACAACAAAAAAACCCATTAAAAAATTATGAGGAAGCATATTTTATGTTATTCCTGTTCAATCTCAAATTTTGGAGTTTTAAGGAAACTATTTTGAAGTGTAATGCTAAATTGAGTTTTACTCATTGAATCAGTATAAAGTAAATGACTGTCAAGAAATCACGTGTAAATACTAAATGAAAACCGCAAAAGCAACTGATGAATTCTGAGCAGGAAGGCAAAATCCGGGAATTATGCTTACCGTGTTTACATTAAGTCAATGGCTGCCAAAACATTAGTTCACTTTTATACAAACTAAAAAATTGTCACAAATAAATTAATGTCAGACTAGCTCTGGAAAATAACAACACTTCTAACGGTAAGAATAAAGCACAGTTTAGGATTGTAAATAACTCTGGAAGCGGAGGAACAGAATCTTGGAGGAACGTAGATACGTTTGATAATAGTTTGATAATAGCTTTGGAGTGGTGCTCATGGCGTGCAGTCCTGAGCGTGTGTTTTGATTATGCTTTTCTTTACGCTTTAACCTTTCTATCTTTGGGAAATGTTTTTGTTTTGCATGTATCAGTTGTTATGTAATAAAACGGTACATAGTCAACATTTTGAAAACTAGTGATCTGGTATATTAAGTCTTTGGTTTTCTCATATGTCAAAGGGGATAATAATCCTCATCAAATTGTCTTTAAAATTCTATGAAATAATATACAAAAAATCTGCAACATAGTGCCTGGCATGTATGTATATATTATTAATTATGTATGGGTATAAGTGATCATTGATGCTAATCTTTGTTCCAATTTTTAGTTTTTGAAAGTGCAATTAAGTTTTTGGTAAGTTTCAAAACATCATGTATAATGAATATGGCGTTTGAATCCATCTCGAAATGCTTTAGGCATATAACTACTTGATGAAAGTGGCTATCTTAATAACACATTCATCTTGAAGATAAGCACTGAACAGCCTTCTCTAAAATGTGGGAAGAATATCAAAATATGCCCTCCATCTGGTGTTACTGCTGTCCTGATGGCTAGCTGCAAAAGTCCTTGCCACAAATTAACTGACAATAGAATCTTAACAATTCATGTAAAACATTAAGCTGGGAATTTTGGACAGAAGATAAGTCACATTTGATTATGAATCGTGATTTATCCACACTACAATTAGACTAATTTTACCTTCTTACTTACAAGACAGGTGCAGGAAAGACTTTGCTAGAGTAAGTTCTACAATTCTGTCTTATTTCTGCATCTGTTCCTGAGATAAAAATCAAATATGTAATAGAGTGTACACAATCAAATCAAGTGTCTCTCGTTTACTTTGAAAAGTCTGTGAATTCACTCAAAATATAATTTTTTACATTTTGGCCAAAATATATACTCAGATCAATAAGCTAAAATCAAAACTAAAATAAGATTAAATAAGAAAAAATGTACATATACATATACATATACATATACTTCCAGGCTGCATGCTTTCAAGTGATGTTGGGCTGTCCACTCTTCTGACCACCTCTCCCTCTGCAAAAACAAACATAGAAGATATTGCACCATTTAGAGCTGGTTTTTGAAGTTCAGTTCAGAATCAGGTGAGAAAAATCAGCACGGATATGTTTAGATCTTTCCATTGAAGAGGAAATTAATTATTTCATCAGCCCATGATACCATGAGTCAAAGCAGTGATGGTAATGAAAGGCATCATTATGCCTTTACCATGTTCCAGGCAAAATGTTCAGCACTTTACACATGATCTCATTTAATTCTCACAAACACCTTCATGAAGGAAGTATGATTATCTGGAAATGACTTATCCAAGCTACACTGCTATTACGTTAAACTAGAATACCAAACTTCTGACTCTAGCGCTAAGACTCTTAACCGTTAATACTACAATATGGTGGTTCTTATATGCTCAGTTCCGCCATTTAATTCCTTTACCATTTGTTCGAATATTATGTATCAATTGCAATCAATTGCCAAGCATTTCCTCTAGCTTACATGAGCTAGCCTGGAAAGAATGGTTCATTGTCTGAAAGGAAAGTTACAGGGCTCCATCTGAAGATTTCAAGGATTCTGAGATAAGAGGAAGAAAGAATGAATTCGTCATGATATGACAAAACCTTTCATCTGACAGGATCTTTCCTGACAGGATCTTTGAGAATGTTTAATCTGTAGTTTGGTCTGTGTTTCAGGTAGAAGAGGAGGAAAAGGTTCTGAAACTGTTTTGTAAGTATTCAGGTAAAGCCAAGAAATGAGGAATTAACTAATTTTCAAAAGAGAGAAAAGGTAAAGATTAGAGATTTTTCTCAGCCAAGCATGCGAGGCCATGTACTATTTGAAGGGCTCAACATCAATAGGATGATTTATTTACCTCTTTTATTGAGACTAGTCTCGAAGAAAAATGTCTAGACACGTTTAACAGCTTTCTTGCCCATTTCAAACCTACGAAGCTTGCTTTTCCCTCTTCTACCCAAATGCACAACTGATTATTAAATGGACCATCTGCTCTTTGGATTATTATCACCACGGAGTTTTGCTGCAGTGACTTCTTGCTCTTTGATTCATCTTCCGTGAGTGCAGAACCATGAAGGCTATGGATGTGGGGCCACCTGGTGACGGATGAAGAAAAGTCCTGGAAACTGAACAGTGGGATTAGAATTTTGGTCTCCATTTCTAAATCTTTAATTTTCAACAAATACCTTTTGCAAAAGGATATCCTATGGCAATAGCTGATTTTTGCTCATGAAGGGATGGTTACCAGTATCACCATATACTCAGTTACACTCCTGACTTGTTTCTATGTGCCAACCGCTGCCATAAGCCATCTGCACATACTCTACCATTTAATGCTCAGAAAGATTCTATTAAGTAAGCGCCATCATATCTCCATTTCACAAAGGAGGCAACTGAGGTTTAGAAAAAACAAGCAATTCATTTAAGTTCATGAAGAGAGCAAGTATGATCTTAGGAAGCCTTGAAATATTCTGGTTGAAAATGTGGGGAAAAGCGTCGCTCTATATGAAAGTGCAAAATTACATGAAAATATTAAGAAGTAAGTCAACATATTTACCCTTCTGTAACATTTTAAAGCTTCAAATTGCATCTTTTTAAAAAGATTTTATTTATTTATTTGACAGAAAGAGAGCACAAGCAGGGGAGAGGGAGAAACAGACTCCCCACTGAGCAGGGAGCCGGATGAGGGGCTCCATCCCAGGACCCTGGGATCATGACCTGAGCCTAAGGCAGACCCTTAACAGACTGAGGACCCCAGGGGCCCTTCAAATCGCATCTTATTAGCGTATTTTGGATTAGAGACTCTGTTTTTATAGAAACACAAATTAATAGAAAAACATAAAAAATGTGGAAAAAACCATAACAGGTAATAATATGAACTCAGTATAGAAATTTAAAAAGCATAAATATATTATATTCCCCATACTCGGAACCCTACTATCTTATTTTTTTTTTTAAGATTTTATTTATTTATTTGACAGAGATAGAGACAGCCAGCGAGAGAGGGAACACAAGCAGGGGGGGTGGGAGAGGAAGAAGCAGGCTCATAGTGGAGGAGCCTGATGTGGGGCTCGATCCCATAATGCCAGGATCACACCCTGAGCTGAAGGCAGACGCTTAACCACTGTGCCACCCAGGCGCCCCTCTACTATCTTATTTTTGACCTTTATCTATGTTATGTTAAAAGATGGTGTGTGTGTGTGTGTGTGTGTGTGTGTGTGTGTGAAAACAAAGAGCAGATATTTTCTAGCTAAAATGACTACTAAATACCCTTGGATTCTATTTTCACTGTGCTGAAATTATTACTGAATCATGTGCTCTATATTATTCCTCCAGGGATTTCAGGTGATATCTTCAAAAGTAAAGTCATTACTTTCCCCCTATGTCGTTATCTGTATTTCTTGTGTCCAATGATGGCAGGGGATATGGAGTTCCACTGCCCATATTCCCCTTCAGCTGCAGACATTTGCCTTGACCAAAGTCACACCCTTCCTGGGGCACACTGCACCCAGTGGCTCAGTGAGGGTATAAAGGTGAGTCATTTCAGCTGTAGGTGGGATGACGGTATTTGCTCCGGGGCTTACCATGGGGGGTTGTCTAAGTCTCTATAGGGTTTGAATCACAATGCAACTGTTCTCTTCTGCCCAATCCTCTTCCCTCCCCCTGCTTTTCTTTTTAAAAAAAGATTTTATTTTTTTTATTTGAGAGAGAGAGAGTGTGAGAGAGAGAGCACAAGCTGGGGGAGAGGGAGAAGCAGACTCCCTACTGATCAAGGAGCCCCACACAAGGCTTCATCCCAGGATCCTGGAATCATGACCCAACCCAAAGGCAGATGCTTAGCCGACTGAGCCACCCAGGAGCTCCTGCCTTCCCCTTGTTTTCATAGGTTTTGATCCCTAAAATGTCTTTAAATTCAAAATCATTTCACAATTTGCTTCCTATTTGTGTGTGTGTGTGTGTGTGTGTGTGTGTGTGTGTGTGTGGTAAAAAAAAAACACATGACATAAAATCTATCCCATTAACCACGTTTCAGTGGACAGCACAGAAGTGTTAACTATATGCACACTGTTGTACACCAGATCTCTAGAACCTTTTCATCAGCATCTGCTTCTTGAGAAGCCAATCTGTGACAACACTTTCAGGATCTAAATCCTCTCCAAATGTTTTGGAATGCTGTTCTCATTTCTCGGTCATACCCCGGAAGGCTTGGAAACTGCGACGGTGAAAACAAGGCGGACAGCACACAATGCCAAGTGCTTGCAATGATCACATCCATTTCTGCGGCATCTGTGAGAATTTCCCATCCGTGAAGCAGATAGGAATTGGAGGGCTTTGTCCTGGGAAGCTCTAAGCGGACTGCTGAAGGTATTTTTTTTAGTTAGAGAGAGGCCAAAAGCAACGTGGCAGGTTTCTAACAAAGTTTTTGACTTAAATCTTTCCTGAAGTCTTAAGCATGAAATTTGGAGTTCTAGAGAAAATTGTATTTACTTAAAACTGATATCACATCAAAACTCCATGCTTTGGTATCTGTATCTTTAAAATGGGGAGTTTAGGCTATTATAATTATTTCAATTTCAGTGTAATAATTTAAAGATGGTGGAAAATTTTTTGCTACTCCTTCCATTGAGAGGTGGAATCCAATTCCCGTCTTGAATCTGAGTTGATATTAGTGACTTGCTTAACAAATAAGATGTGGCATGAGAGATGTGGCATGAATTTTGAGCTGGATCAGACAACGTCTGAGGCTGTACCTTGATCTCTAGGACCATTCTTTATGGGAGCCTCCAGCGCAGACCAACATTTTTCTGGGGACCAGACCAGTGTTTTCTGAGCAGCTGGGTTGGAGGGAGGAATTACAAAGGGGCAGGAGGAAGCTTTTGAGGATAATGGATATATTCATTATCTTGACTCTGATGATGGTTTCAGGGAGGTATCATCTATCAAAGTTCATCAGATTGCAAATTTTAAATATGTAAAGTTATTGTAGGGANNATTATGCCCTTTTTAAATTAAACTATAAAATGAGAGAGAGACATTGGTGAGCTCAGAAACTTTCCCCAGGAACCAGAAAGCTGGATCCCGCGGATCTATAGCTGAAAAAAAAAAAAAGTCACCTGAATTTCACAGTAGAATTAGGCTGACAAAGGTAACACAACTGTCCCTCATTGGACGGGGACACCACAGATTGCATCGTTGACCTCTGGACTCCTGAAAAGTGATTACTTTTATGAGAGAGATTGCTTTTGGTACTGCATCTGAGAGGGGAGACATCTGCCCCCACCCATTGCCAGGTTAATTCAGCTCTTCCGGGTGAGTTTCATCAGAGAACATCTTGTCTGTAGGTACTGAATCCTACTGGGACTGCTTAGATACGCCCAGAAGCATCTATTTAAATTCATAAAAGCCTCATTGAGCAAGGGAAAGTGGTTTTCTTCTTATCTTCAATAGCTCTTGGTACCTGCATTATCATCTCACAAGCTAACCATGAAACCCTGGCTTCAACCAAAGCTGAACAGTTCATGAGAAGGCATGGCAGTTAAATATTTGTCAGCCTGAGTTGACCAATAAAAGTATGGAAACCCGCAGTCAGCCACGGTTTTTTTTTCAGGACTTTTTGAACTATGACAATCTGAAAGGCACTCTGATAATAAGATTCCACAATAATTGTACTGGCCAACGTTCTTCAACAGATGTCCTTAGACCATTGGTTTCTAACAAAACAATCCTCTAAGACTGTTGACTAGCCTTGAGTTACTCAGTGTTATGGTTTCTCGCTTCCTTTATACATATCAAGTATCCTTTTAATCCAGAAAATATACCTTCACTCTAGCACAAAGCTTCTCCTCTAATTTGTCCTTCTATCTCCCAGGTACTTGAGTTTCCGCTAAATAAAAGCTGTTTAATTCCAACTCATGGGGTTTTCTATAATGATGCCCAGGAGAGAAAAAGAGTAGGCTTTTTCTTTTTTCCCTGTCTCTATCTTCTATTGAGATAATTAATTCTCACTGGTCTACTGTGGCACTCATATGCCAGGACTTTAAAGAAAATAGAAATATTCCTGGCTAAAGCTCTTTCTTCCTGCCCTGTTAATTACATGACCAGAGTTACCAGAGCTCCATCTTAGTCTCTTAGTCTGTCTTAAAACAGAGAAACTATTCTCTTAGCTCATTTATTTGTTCATTCATTCATTCATGTATGGGCCCAAGTTCATCATCAGGTAGCTGGGACTAAACATGCTGACTAGATTCAATCAGGTTATTTTATTATTATTATGATGATATGTTAGTCACCATATAGTACATCATTAGTTTTTGATGTAGTGTTCCATGATCCATTGTTTTCATGTACCACCCAGGACTCCATGCAATATGTGCCCTCCTAATACCCCTCACGAGGCTAGCCCATCCCCCCAACCCCCTCCCCTCTAAAACCCTCAGTTTGTTTCCCAGAGACCATAGTCTCTCGTGGTTCAGAATCAGGTTATCTTTTACTTGAGCGTACGCCTGGCTTCTTTTCTACCCTGTTACTACTCAGATAAACTTTAGCGAGTTATGAAACTTCTTTGAGCCTCCGTTTCCTCATTGAGAAGATGAGGATCCATCTACTTTGTGGCATTATAGTCAATAGTTAGTAAGATGTGAACTATATGACACAAATTAGACACGCAATAAAAGTAGGTAAATTTATACCGGATCATATAGTTCGAGGATTTTCTCTGCATCATTTATGTAAATTTCATTTCCTTACCCAACTGATAAATTCATCAATTGTATTTTTCTCCCGCCTTCCACTGACAGCCCAGGAAGTCTAGTCTTGCTGTTCACAGCCACTGGTTGATGAGTACTCGAAAGTCAGCTTCAGGACCAAGTACCTCCACTGTGAAGCACTAATACTGAGGACTTGAGAAAAAAATCCCAAACTAAGAGACTAAAATATATAAATCCTCCCTGGAATTGGTTCTGCTCTGTTTTTTGAAAACAAGGTGTAAAAACTGTAAAAATTTCCATAGAAAAGTTTTGACTTTCTAAGTGAAAATATGATGGGTAAAATAAAAAGCTCTCTAGAAAAGTTTACATTTGCATGTGAAGAAAAAAAGAAAGATGGAAGAAAGGGGGGGAAGGGAGGGAGGAAGGAAGAAGAGCGAATGGAGCAAACATGGATATTTCCAAACTGCCAAAATGGTAGAGAGAAAAAAAGTCCATCTCAGAGCATATGAAGAAACATCTTTTTTGAAGTTAAATAAATAAAACCTGGTGTTGACAACACACTTCCATTTAAATAAAAAAAATGATAACCTATGAGACATAATAAATAATTCTGACCAACCAACAGTGACACTGGGTACATTGTCAAGTGAATCCTTGTTATTTTGCTTTTCAAATGTAATAAAACCATAACAGGGATGCTTCTCTAGCACAAAGCCTCATGGTTCAAGCTATAATTGGGTAAAAATGGAAGGCAGGCTAAGCAGAGCCCCAGCAAAGATGAGAGCAGCAGCAGCAGCTCTCCATCAGAACATCATTGAGTCTAAAATAAATAGGAATGTTCTACCAGACGATTGTCTTATCCTCTTAATATTTTTTGCTTTATAATTTGGTTATATTTAACATTTGGTTAATCTACGTGCTACTTATATACATGTATATTATATTATATTTGAACTAAATTACATTTGAAAGTAGTCTCTTATACGACTATTTAAAAGCTTAAAACATCTTACATGTTCTCACAATTCTGTGTGATACGAAAGGGCATATTTTTACCCCACTTCAGATATTCAAGACACTAAACACAGTGATTCCTCTTCAGAAGAACCCAGAGTACTCAAGGTTCTTGCCTTAGTTACATTCTTCCTAAGAGCAGTCACTTCAGATACAGATTCCAGTGTAAATAGTTTATTTTGAAAGTGATCCCTATAACCATGGGGGAATAGGGAGAGAGTAGGGAAGGAAAGAGAAAACACTCAATCAAGTGTTAGTTATCAAAAAAGTTATCACTATGGATTAATTGGAGCTTCACTGGAACCATATGGAACATTTGAGGGGCGAGACCTGAGGGGCGAGAGAGCTGGGAGATGTACGTTATGCTAGTGGGTCATTAGTTAAAGGCTGCTTTCTAAGGCATTAATTTCCCAGTATTTCCAGCCTGTGGCTCTGCGGGTATAGTGGACTCTGGTGGCCAGAGAAAGCCCCTGAAAACTAAGTACTGTGAGGGCTGCAGTAGTGAAGATGGGACGATCAGGGGGACGCAGAGGGGACACATCAGCATTGGCTAGAGCTCTGATTTTATTTCTTTGAGATTTCATTAGCATGTTCACTAAGAAATTTTGGGAAACCATGGAAGAATTATCCTTTACTTTTTATATCATTCATTTTTCTCGTCCCTAAAAGCAATTAAAAACAAACAATGGATTAAGAAAGAGTAAAGGAATTTTTTGTTGTGTCTTTTTTCCAGAGAAATTAATATCTTAGGTTTACTGTTTTGCTCTACATTTTCAGTTATTAAAAAAGCAAAATGTTATTGCTACTCTTTTCTATCACTGAAGAGGCAAAGACATGAAAGAACCCTTTTACGTAGCAAGGAAAAAAGGCTTAGTGCAGTTCCATCAGGTGATTGAGCTGACTTCTGAAACCTCCTTATTAGTTGCATGAGAAATGAAGAATTTTAATTGAGAAAAATCAACTCACCTCCTCAAAACTATCTAGAAACTTCTGCACCCATTTCCACTGCAGAGGCAGGCAGAGGTCTCTTCATGAATAAGCTTCACACCAAAATAATGAGATTTTTGAGATGAATTATTTCTGTTTTAGATAGTCCTTTGCCATGGTCCTGTGGGGTTCCCTGGTGAACTGAAATGATCCCAACAGGATTTCTTCACATTTTCCAGAAGCCACGGGCACCTCGTTTATACTGCCAAACGCCATTGGACCCAGTCGTCAAGGTGAAAGGAGTTCCCAGGTTATGTGGAGTCAGATCGCCAGGGGTCAGCCCACATGCGCCTGGAGCTGCTTCGGTCACACTGGTTCCAGCTCAGATTTGATTATTATTTCAGAAACTTCCTCCTGCTTCTCTAATTATTTTAACTCTGCAGAATGGAGGTTAGCCAGCTCTCCAAACCGTGTTTTGGAGTTTGCTTATATCAAATAAATGAAACCTCCACTCTAGAATTCTGAAGTCAGGGGTCACAATAGATAAAACAGAACAGACATCTGTAGCACGTTACCTTTCACGAGCAGAGAGATTTTTTTTTTCTTGCTGTTTTGTTTACCATGAATATCCAGCACTTAGACATTCTACATTTGCAGAAGCAAAATAATGAAGAGTTTTTGAAAGCATTTACATGATTTCTCAATGTTTATAGCGTGAACCATTCTGAACCTTCCGTAATTCTTCGATACATCTGGGATGGAAAGGAGTGGAATGTGTCCTCAGGCACTGGCATTGAAGTGTTACACTCACACCTGGCCCCATGGAAGCAGGGAAAATGGTAAGGGGATAGGGACTGGTTTCTTCAAAGGGGACAACTGTTAGATACCCTTTAAAATTCAATACGATGATCTGGAGGACTGTGGAAAATGTCTTAATTTTAAGAAAGAGCTTGCTGCAAATAAAGACCTAATTTTTGCCCAGCTCTTGACATCAATTTCCTTTAAAAAAAAAAAAAAAAGACTCTCACTGACTATTTTGAATGCCTTTCTATATAAAGAGTAACATTTGTAGTTTTTTAAAATTAACATGGAACCTCCGTATGGCATTTTTGTTCCATTTGATTTTGCAGAATCCTCTGTGACATCATAACACTATTTATAGGAGGTAAGCTATGATCTCATCACTAAAGAAATCACCTTCAGAAAAAATTAATAGAAACATATGACCATTTCACAGGGATATCTTATATATAAAAAATTAATGCAAATAAAAGAAAAAGAGCAAGTGCAGAAACCACAGGCTAAAAATATAATATTACTGGGAAGCCTGGGTGGCTCAGTCGGTTAAGCGTCTGGCTTTGGCTCAGGTCATGATCCTAGGGTCCTGGGATGGAGCCTCATGTTGGGCTTCCTGCTCAGCGGGGAGTCTGCTTCTCCCTCTGCCTGCTGCTCCCCTTGCTTGTGCTCTCCCTGCCCCCCCCATCTCTGGCAAATAAATAAATAAAATCTTTTAAAAAATACAATACTATTTGTTATAGAGCAGGATCTCAGGAGCGTCTAGGATGCATCATGAGGTCTTCAAAGCAAGCAGGAGATGATAGTTGTCTAAGCCTTTGCTAACAGAATGGTGAATAAAAATACATGGTTTTAATATCTGGTTCAATATTAATAGACAATTTTTATCAATTGTGGTTCCCTATGGAACACAAATTATATATGGATATAGATATGCATAGTGAGACAAATCTATAAAATTCAACTAATATTCAGACATATAAATATATGTCTTAAGGAACAAGATCCGATTTTTAGCAACCAGACGTCTACATCAATTCAAATATTACTTCCCTTAGAGGTAGAGAGATAGAAACTAAAAAATTCAAAGTCTAATTCAAATCAGGGCCAGCTGACTTATGCATTAAGCACAGTAGACACAGTGCCTAGCACCCACAATAATTTTAGTGACCCATGAAAATGTTTCAGTTTCTTTTAAGGTCAAAATAAAGAAGTTTTAGAGTTACACTTATTTTTTTTTCTCACAAAAGAGAAAGATGAAATTTTGGGGGCTCACAAAAAATCTACTAAATTTTGCCTAAAACAGAAGAAAAAGTTGAAGTATTTCAAGTTATATCCCCCTTATTATCCAAATTATTATCAAAAATAATTTGTAATATTGAGATGATTAGGGTGGGAGGGCCTCATAAAGGTAAGAGTGTCCGGGGCCCATGAAAGTCCTTTTGCAGCCCTGTCAACATTAAATGAATGCGAACAGATTTTTTTTGTTTGTTTGAATAAAATTAACGTTTGCTATCAAAGCATTAGACAAGAGAAAACTCTATTGATCAGAGAGTGTGCCTACCTTCACCCGGTGCAACAGAAAGCAAGAAACTCCCAAAGACCCCACCTCCAACTGCCAAGAGAGCAATAGAGCAACGGTCAGCTTGGAAGCTATGTTTACACTGGATCCTTTCTTCCAATTCCCTGCTGCCCCTAGACACTGGTGTGCTTAGCTGTCTCTGAGGACTTTTGCTGGTTGAAGTGGCTTTTTATAGTATTGCAACACTAAACATGTGTGGGCCTTCATCCTTGTACTATGTTACTGGAAATGACACCAAATCCAATATGCCCCCCTGCCCTTTGAAACGAACCCTGAGAGAAACAAACACTCCTAGGTCTCTTAACCAATTTTCAGCACGCTTAAAAATTAACCAGAGTTCGTATAAAAACTATTTTGCTTAATGTGCATGTCTTATTCTGTTTGGGTTGCTATGACAAAAACATCACAGACCAGGTGGCTTGAACAACAAACATTTATTTCTCAGAGTTCTGGAAGCTGAGAAGTCCAAGATTAAGGCACCAGTAGCTCCTGTGTCTGATGAGAAACCCATCCTGGTTTTTGCTGTGTCCTCACATGACAGAAGGTGCAAGAGGGCTCTCTGGGGTCTCTTTCATAGGAGCACTTACTTTAAAAAAAATCTCATTCATGAGAGCTCCAACCTCATGACCTACTCACTTCCCAAAGACCCCACCTCCAACTATCATCACACTGGGGATTAGGTTCAACATAGGAATTTGGGAGGAGGGCACAAACATTCATCTCATATAACAGTGCATATCTCTCAATTTCATTATCTGTATTTATATCCCTAAGTTTTATACTATTTTATTTTGAAATAACTAAAGTTACAGAGAAGTTGAAAGAAAGAGTATAAAGAATTCTAGAAAATTCTTCACCCAATTTCCCAGGAGTTCCTAAAAACAAGAAAATGTTCTTATATAGCCAGAGTTACAATGATCAATAAGAGAAGATTAATGGTGATTCAATACCATTATTTAATCTATAGAGTATTCTATTTATGACAATTGCCCCAATGATATTCTTCACACAGATGGATAGCTGGATAGACTGGTAGACGAATGGAGAGAGAAAGAGAGATGCAGCGATAAAACTACTTCAGGATTTAAATCTAAGATCACATATAGCATTTAGTTGTCCATATCTAATATCAAGTCTCCTTTATTCTGGAACAGAGTTTCCTCAGTTTGGATTTGTCAGATGTTTCTTCGTGATTAGATTCATTCTGTGCAGCAATATCTCAGTGGGAAGTGGTGTAGTTCTCAGCGCATCTTCTAAGAGCCTTATTTCCATATGCACAAGTAATAGTTGCAAGGATTTTGCACCCTAGCAAACAGAACTTTAAAGTATCAATTTATGCCCTAGGGAAAAAAATACTTGCTGAATGAAACTTCCTTGATCTGTTCCCACTGCTGTTCTTCTTGTTTTGTAAGAATCATGTCAGTTTCTGGGTATAATGAGCCCTGTCCAAGAGCCCTTGCAGTAGTTATAATTAACAAATACTTTCTTTCGGAAGTAACTTTCCTGTCTTCCAGAGCTCAATGCAGCAGTAAACAGCTACTCACAGAAGGCGTGCACCTGCATGTGCTTGTGTTTGGGGGAGGAAGGGTGAAATCTGTATTAAAGTGCTCACTAATGAAGCCAGGCAATTGTTGTAAGTATTTGGTTTTTCATGTTTTTAACTCTTGTATTTTTTTCTGAATTTAATCACATTAATTTAATAATGTCACTTAATAAAACCAAGGTTATTAATTACTTGGTAAGTGCTTCTTCATCATGTTATGTGCCAGGCATTGCGGTAGGCGCTGTGAATACAACAGGAATAAGATCTAATCTCTTCCTTTATAGACCTCACAATCTAGTGAGCGACCAGACAAACGAGTCCAGTGGAGCGGTAGAGTGTTGTAATAGGGAAGTACAGTGGCCCCAGGAGCACAAGGACGGGACCTTTCAATCATCTTGAGGGAACTGATACATGAACTGAGACCTTGGTCTGCGTGTGGAGTCCATATGGCAGACGTGGCATGGGGAAGAGAAGGGGCGCTGCTAGGGAGAAGAGAGGACTTCCTTCCTGGAGCTCTCTCCGCAACCGACCCCGCACCTCCTCAGAGGCAGCTCTCACAAGGGAAGTGACTGCAGAAAATTGCAGCCACTTACTGACTCTCCTTAGAAAGAAACGACCCCCCAACATGTGAACCTTTGAGCACCCAGGGGAGCTATTGATCCTCTGGCAAATATATTGTATTGCCCATTTTAAATCATCACTGTCAGTAGTATTATTAATACAATGATGGGAATTATGGTTCCTTTTCTAAAATCTCGGGAAAGAATGAGCAGCTGCCGACAGTTCATGAATGGATATGTACCACAGTGTTCTGTTCTAGCACATTCAAATTCTCAACAAAGGGGAACGACCAGGGCATCAAGTGCTCTGAGTCAGGGAAGGGCTAGACAGAGACTGGGTAGAGCAGGGTAACCAGTCCCAGCTCTGACCTCGGCAGGGCAGTGGCTCGCCAACAAATCAGTCTCCAAGACTGCTGCTCTCCTGGGCTCACTTCCGTCTCGCCTCCCCAGCCGTCACAGCTAAGCCAATGGACAGGAGAACACAACTTCGTTCCTCTCCTACCGCAGCTCCCATCCCGTGTTTACTCCCGCTATACATATACATCCAGACTGGGCGCCATACTTATAATGCTCATCTTGTAGAAACTTCTAGAATAGGTTAAGTTAAAGAAGCTCCTGTACGAATCACAACTCTTGTTTTGGAACCATTCTTACTTCTCCTAGACCGTGGAGTACGTCCTCACAGCTCTGAAATCTGTCTCTTTTCTTCCTTCCTCCTTTTTCTCCCTTCCTTCCTTCCATCCTTTTCTTCTTAGCATTTGACATAGTTCTACATTACAAATATGATTCCTGCGGAGTATAGAAAAGTATGAAAAAGAAAGTAAAAATGATCCCTCATCTCACTGTCCAGAGATGAAGGCTGTTAAGGTTTTGACTGATTCCGTTTCGATCCTCCGTGCTCTGTGAATGCTACCATTTTATGTCCTGGTTATTTCACCTTCCGTTGTGTTGTCAGTGTTTCTTAACGTCAGGCAGCACTTAAAGCCGCCTGGGGGCTCAGTCAACTAAGCATCCAATTCTTTTTTTTTTTTTAATTTTAATTTTTATTTTATTTTTTTAAAGTTTTTTTTATTATATTATGTTAGTCACCATACAGTACATCCCTGGTTTCTGATGTAAAGTTCGATGATTCATTAGTTGTGTATAACACCCAGTGCACCATGCAATACGTGCCCTCCTTACTACCCATCACCGGTCTATCCCATTCCCCTACCCCCCTCCCCTCTGAGGCCCTCAGTTTGTTTCTCATAGTCCATAGTCTCTCATGTTTCATTCCCCCTTCTGATTCTTGATTTCGGTTCAGGTGATTATATCAGGGTCCTGGGATCGAGCCCTGTTTCGGGCTCCCTGCTCAGTGGGGAGTCTGCTTGTCTCCCTCTGCCTCTGCAGCCCCCCTCACTCAAGCACGCCTGCATGTGCTCTCTAAAATAAACAAATAAATCTGTAAAAAAATCAGTCAGTACTAATACTGAATGATTGTCCTGTCAGCATTTCTACTTCTACTTCCATTTGCATTTGTGAAATATTCCAACAAAAAACTTTTAAAAATTCCATCGTGAATTTCTTCTCCCTTCCAGTGTCCACCCCCTTGCTGTGGTCTTTGGGATACAGTTTATATTTTCACCCTGATGAAGGTGTTTCTCTGCTTGGCCCCTTCCAGCTGGCCTCTCCAGACTCCTCTTCAGCTCTGTCTCTCCTCCCTGCCTCGGCTTCCATCTTTTAAATTCTCATTCCTCTGAGTCTTTGTTCATACTCGTCTGTTTGGGATACATTTTCCATTTCTTCACATGACAAAGAAATTCTTCACATCCTTTAAAATTCAACCCAGATAGCACCACTGCTTGGAAACTTCCTGAAAGTTCTCTTTCAACCTCCACCTCACCATATGAATTAAGATCTCAAGGTCTTCTCTTCCCTGCCCGTGAGCAGTCCTATAGCTGACTGAACCATAAGTGACTTCTTGGGGTTTTTACCCCTTAACAATAGGAGCTAGATTTGAATCCCAAGCACCTCACACGGAGTGAACACTCAAGACAACTCTTCTGAAGAAAAGAGGAAATCTTTCAAAGTTATTCTGGGTCAGCAGCCAGAATCTGAGTAGCTCAGTATCTGAGGCCAGTTTCCTTCTGTTGATCCCATTACAATGTCGCATGCTTAACACATGACTCATGGATTCCTGGACAATGTCATTTGTCCAAGCAGCTATAAAGAATTGTCCACTTGCGGAATTTCCCAAGGATTTCAGAATCTCCCTTTAAAATCCCTTTCTCCAACATTTCTGTCACAGAGGCCTCCAGAGAGAAAGAGTAGTAGGGCATTGTTACCCTGAGCATAAATCACCTATTGAAAAAAATCCCCCACATTAATTTTGCTTGAAGGAGCTACAAGAAAGGAAACCAAATGAGAGTTTGTTTAAAAATAAAATGAGTTACAATTTTAACATGTAAATTTGAATGTAGTAAATGTGAAAGTGGTTTGGGTGGAGATCCAGAAAGACAGATAGAAATCAAAACACCACCTTAGTGTCAAGAAAAGAAAAATGTCTTTAAACCTAACCCGAAGGTAGTTTTTCATAAAATCATTCTGGTGGCCTAGGTCTGATTCACCGTTTTCTGAACATACAGCAGAATCTTCTTATATTTGTCACTGTTACCAGTTACTAGGGGCACAGTTACTACCCTAAACAAAGGGTGAACTACCCCAAATAAGGGTGAATGTTTGTACATCCTTTTTAAGGAATGAAATCACTCGGGTGGATGAGAACGTTATCACAGCCAGAGGCAGATGTATCATGAAGCTACTTAGCTTGAGCTCCAGGACCCGTCACCTGGTCAAGCTTTTTTTAACGCTTTGGAAGGGGCCCTAACAAGTCTTCTGTGTTTTTATAAAATTTCCTGTTGTATTTTAACCAAATTGGTTGGGACTGCTTGTTCTTTCTCACTCCCACTTCCCTTCTTTACACTTCTTGTATTGGAGAATGTTGATGTCGATTTGCCTTTGATATCTGGCTAAGGGGAAGCCGAGATGAGGGTATTAGCTTAGATTTAGTGCTAAATATTTACTGGTTCACAGTCACGTTGTAAATGATTCTGTTTTCACCAGGCATCCTGGCCTGAGCATAGCTTCTAGGAAAATCCCTCTCCTCACTGTGCCTGCTCCCCTGGATTCCTGTAGTGGAGAGCGGGTCTTAAGGTCCATAACACCAAAAGGATGCAGGCATGGGAGAAACAAGGTTGAAATGCACAGAGACAGAGCTAGTCTGGGGAAAATTCTTCCGGTTATCGGAATGGAAAGTTGCACCAGAGGATTCAGTTCACATCAATCCTAGACAAAAGAAACCCCCCCTCCCCATTTCAGGAGCATCTTAATACAGGGTATATGGTCGAAAATGTTTCCTATCTTTTTTTTCTATTTGTCTGGAATCATGCGTCCTGGAGTCTATCAGAATTCCTGCTTGTAAGGAATGCGACTATAGTAGCATGACAAATAACACGCATGTCAGTGCGTGAAGTCACAGGCTTTATGCAGCCAACTAGCTACAGTAGAAACGAATTTTGATCAACCACCCTAACAGAACGAAAAACTATCTTTCTAGTATTTGTATAGAGGATTATCTTAAATATCCTTGTTATGTGAAGAAGCTATGAAGAGTATTATAACCACAAATGTAGGGTCAAAGTGTCAACAAAGAGGTGTTGCCGGCAGTTACTTAATTAGCATATTTTATTTTACTGCATTTTTTCTTCGTGGTATTTTTTCAGCTGTATAAATGTATAGTTTGTCAAAATTACGTTTCTTATTTGGAATAAATGTTTATTCTTACACTGTCATTGTCTTCCCTCTTTTCGAGCATCTCTAATTGCATGACCTTTCTACAAAACCTGGATCTGCCTAATTCATGATTTCTGGTTTTTTTGTTTCATGTATGCATTGCCGTTCGCGGTCTTCCATAGAGTGTCCCTTGTCCCCTCACTTGGAGTCACATGGCATCACCCAGCACTCAAGAGCAGCACATACAAAAGGCTGTTCTCCTGGGTTTGACCCTCCTCTACTGCTTACACGCTGTGTGGCCTCGTGGTTCTGTCTCCATTTCCTTCCCAGTAAAACCAGGGTAATGGAAGGAACTCAGAGGAGGGGGGTGAGGGCTAATTTAGACAAAGTTTTGGAAACCACTTAGCCCCCTGTCTAAGATAAAATACATAATCAGGGGCGCCTGGGTGGCACAGCGGTTAAGCGTCTGCCTTCGGCTCAGGGTGTGATCCTGGTGTTCTGGGATCGAGCCCCACATCAGGCTCCTCTGCTATGAGCCTGCTTCTTCCTCTCCTACTCCCCCTGCTTGTGTTCCCTCTCTCGCTGGCTGTCTCTATCTCTGTCGAATAAATAAATAAAATCTTTAAAAAAAATACATAATCAGTTAAGTGATAGATACCATGATTAAGGTGTTACAGAAATTTCATCATACTTTTCCATGTAATATGCATTATTTTTGCAAGACTTAGATCTACTTAAGGTAACATACTAAACTCAATCTCAAATCCATTAATAGAATTAGTCTTGTGGTCTCTCTTATATTTGAAAGTACTCGGAATAGCTAAACAATAAGGTTTTTTTTTTTTTTAAGATTTTTTGTTTATTCGAGAGAGAGAGACAGAGATAATGAGAAAGAGCACAAGTTGGGGGGAGGGGTAGAGGGAGATGGAGAAGCAGGTTTCCTACTGAGCAGGGAGTCTGACATGGGGCTCGATCCCAGGACCCTGAGATCACGACCTGAGTGGAAGGCAGATGCTTAACTGACTGAGCCACCCAGGTGTCCCAACAGTAGTTTTATACCAGATAAATATTTGAAGAAGAAAAGGTCCAGATAATCTAACACATCACATAATGATTGTAGTTGATAACGTTGTGCTATATAACTAATATTTGCTAAGAGACTAGAATGTAAAAAATTAAAAGAAAAAAAATAAATATGTGAGGTATTGGAAATGGTAACTAACTAGATAGAAGAAATCTTTTTACAGTGCTTGCATATATTAATCATCACAACATACACTTTAAAAATCTTAGAATTTCGTTTGTCAATCATATCTCGTAAAGGTGAAAACAAACCCAAAAAAGCCATTATATTCATAATCCAATAACTTGTTTTAAATTTTTTTTAAAAAAAGAAAAGAAATGGTCCTCATATATATTTAAATATGCTCAAAACATCTCCTCTGGGGGAAAAAAAAGTGGGTTTCTCTCTAGTCGAGTGAGAACAAACTCCTAAGAATCTTCTGTGCCTGTAAGTTCTCTAAATAGTGAAGCCCAAGAAAAATCAAGAATGAAAGAGAAAACCAACTAAAGGGGGAAAATATCCAAGGGATCGGAGTAGAGGGCAGCTAGGTAGCAGACAGCGGCTATAGGAAGGGGGAAGGATTAGGGGAGAAGCTTCACACAGAGCAGAGGAGGGTTATATGGAAGAGTGTGCTTTTTGAAAGCAGCTTTCAAAAAATAAAGCCCAGATTTGTAGCATTTGCTGATTTCCATGGTGCAAACATTTCTACTATGGCCAAATTTCTGCTACCAAAAATTAACAACCGGCTAACAGAATTTTCAACAATTTAACACTCAGCTCTGGTAACGGTATGAGCCGATTTGAGCTCACCGATGACTGTAAGTGACACTGGGAAACACTCGCTGACTAAGGATGAGCTCCTATGGGACGCTTGCGATGGTAACTCTCCAATTACAGAAGACTTTTCTTTTAATGAAACTACGACTATGTTTTACTCTAGGGCATCAGTGTGCAGATCCTGTGCGTCAAGAGGAGTTTTTTGAGTGAGGGTTTGAATGAAATAAAGTGGTTTTACCCCTCAAGTGCCAGGCACCTCTGTTCTCTGGTTTCAATGACAACTGCTATTCGTTTAGTGAACTCTGACCACTCGGAGGTGGAAGGAAGAGTGGGGGAAAGAAATGGAATATCAGGGAAAGCGCCCTGTGTTCTCACCCTGCCCCTTTGCCTTGCCCCTCCCCCCCCCCCCCCCCTCCAGCCCTGCTTGTGAAGCCTTGGCCTGTCTGCGAAATAAACACTACTTGGCCCTGGCTTGGAGGAAACTTGGAAGAGCTAGGCTCTAAAATAAGCTAGTATTATTCACAGTCTAGGACAAAAAAAAAAAGAACAGGAAACATTTGGCACAAAGAAGTTGTCTTTGAGAAATTATTTTCCATGTTGTATTTGCATAAATTTGTCATGGGCCTGCTGTTTCAATAGAAGAGGAAAAATGGCCTGACCTTGAGTCGGCTGGCATCCTGTCCTTTGCCACCAACCAAAGTCAGACTATTTCATCTCTTGCTTTATTTCTGCTCTTCTTAGGGGACTCAAGCCTGGCAGATCTGACGCTACAGGCTGAATGCTACTGACATTTTCCTCCAATCCTGTGTGCTTGCTCTAAGTAATGCATATTGTGCAACAAGACTTCATTTTGCTGATTCTTGGTTTGTTGAGCCATTAGGCGGACAAATTGTTCAAACCATGAAGTAGCATTTCCTGTGGCAGTGCCAGTCAGGGAGAAGCTGCGGCCGAAGGTCAAGGACCAAAGACGCACTTGGCAAGACCATGTGACTCCATGTTCTGTCTAACATCCAAATTCCTCTCTACCCAATATTGTTCCTATGAGCTTCACATGGGGAGCCAGCTGACAACACATCCCAAGACATGATGACCAGTTCCGACTTGTGCCCTAACTGTGACAGTCCTCCACCAGGAAATGACAGCTGCTGTCCTGCTCTTAACTCAGGAAGAATTTGAAGTCTCTTGAGTAATAAGAAGTTGAGAAATGAACTTCCTGCTGTTGAAATTCCTACACCTTGGAGCACTTCAATCGACGGAAGTAACTAGTGTTTTTTCCTTTAACAATGAAAATAAATTTACTTAAAACAAGAGCAAATTAACTGTCTTAGAAAAGTGAGTAGAATCAGTTAGATTCTTCAACCACTGAAAAAATAGGCCTGTCTCTCATTGCGCAAGTTTTCAAGGATAGTTTGAGACGCCGCTGAAGGCAAGATGACAATTCTTCGCTTTTCCTAATAATGCCACCTTGTGTTATGTTATCAAGATCAATTATAGTTTAAATAGCATTTTATTCACTGGTCGAGAGATTCTACTTGAAAGAAAAACATGCATTTCATCCGTTAGTGTGGCTTTCCCCATCTGAGGTCGTAACTGTTAAAATTTATTATCTACACTCCATTTCTCTCCCTTCCCAAGAACATCTTATTTCAAGTTATTTAGCACTGTTGCATTCCAAGCATTATAATATATAACTCTGCGTGTAAAAAAAACCTAGAGAGAAAATAAATAATTTCTGTTTCCAAAAAAGCAATAAATCCTCTGAGGGATTATCAAAATAAGCACAAATTTAGATACGCAACTTTTTTCCAAAATTCATCTCCCAGTCATCTGTTTAAGGGTGACTTTCCAAAATTCCTTTCCCAAATGCACACCCCCGATATCTATTAACTCAGGCCTATAGCTAACAGTTGTGAGGTCTTCAGGGAGAGATCAAAGAGAGACCCACATTTCTCTGTCTAAATGTTCAAAACTGTCTAAACAAGCTGCCAAAATGTTAAGAGAATAGTTCTGTCCTCCTAACTTGACAAATATACCTTGATAAATATATATCAATAACATTTTAGAAATATGTAAAGCTATGGATATGGATTTTATATGACAAAAGTAAGCAAAAGAGGAGCGCCTGGGTGGCTCAGTTGGTTAAGTGTCTGCCCTTGGCTCAGGCCATGATCCTGGAGTCCCAGGAATGAGCCCCATGTCTGGCTCCCTGCTCAGTGGGGAGCCCGCTTCACCCTCTCCCTCTGCCACTCGCCCTGCTTGTGCACGCTTTCTCTCTCTCTCAAACAAATGAATAAAATCTTAGGGGAAAAAAAAAGAATAAAAATTTCAAAAAAGAAAAAGAAAGAAAGAATGTAAGCAAAAGATTGAAGATAACTAAATTTAATTACTCCATGTATCTGTGTGTTTTGTTATTATGAAGACCTTATTTGGATGCGTACAAAATAAAGACATACATACTTTCTGATTAGTGCTATATTTATGGTATAAAATTCATTCTTCCTGGTTACATACATTTTAGCAAAATTAATTCTTGAGTCTTCACAATTGAAATTTGTGCTCTATAGACAGTCATGCAAAGCTAGATGTTATTTGAATCATTAATCTTTAGATAACTTTATTATTAATTTAAATTTGGAGGCTTCACTCTGCTAAAGTAGTGACTTGAATTGATAATAAGATTCCTAGGGGCGCCTGGGTGGCACAGCGGTTAAGCGTCTGCCTTTGGCTCAGGGCGTGATCCCAGCATTATGGGATCGAGCCCCACATCAGGCTCTTCCGCTATGAGCCTGCTTCTTCCTCTCCCTCTCCCCCTGCTTGTGTTCCCTCTCTCGCTGGCTGTCTCTGTCTCTGTCGAATAAATAAATAAAATCTTAAAAAAAAAAAAAGGATTCCTAAAACGTTACTTAGATTCAGAAATGAACCATGAATTTCACATCATGTTCATTCTTTGTAATGGGTTACCTATGACCAACTATCTAGACATTGAGAATAAATGAGAAAACATACAGTGGATGGATTCCTTAGAGTTTATTAACTGTTATTAACTGATCTCTGAATGAAAGGACAGGGAAATTATTGGTCATAAGGGTACATGGCCCTCTTGACTTCACCCAAGCTGTTTAGGTCAAGTCCACTGTGAATATTCTGGGTTTGCTGTTGTTGTTGTTTTAAAGTTTTGTTTTGTTTTGTTTTTTAAGATTTTATTTATTTGAAAGAGAGAGAATAAGCGAGAGAGAGAGAGAACACAGCAAAGATGGGCAGAGGGAGAGGGAGAAGCAGACTTCCTACTGAGCGGGGAGCCAGACATGGGGCTCAGTCCCGGGACTCCAGGATCATGACCTCAGCCAAAGGCAGATGCTTAACTTACTGAGCCACCCAGGCGCCCTTTGTTTTTGTTTTTTTAATACACCTCCAGCTCCTCATAGGTATTCCAGGACAGAAGAGACTAGAAGAAAGCCTAACCGCCACATTTATTTTTCATTAGCCTCTCCAATGCTTGGAACATTCAGCCTTGGAACTAAACCTTGTTAATCAAGGGAGTAGATATTTAGGGTTAAGGATTTTTAAGATGTTAAAGGTCATTTGATGCCCACACAGGTCTCTGGTTCTTCATATGGCAGAGGTGCTCATATGTTCTCCAGTACATTTATTTTTCTATATGTTTGTAATAGGGGTCTTCTCATGCTTTGGCTAAGGAGAGAGGGTCCTTCTTCCCTAAGTCTAAGCATGTAGAATTTGCCTGGTACACTTATTTTTCGTTGTCTCTTCTATCTTTTAGAATTTAAGCTCTGTAAGGATGGGGACAGTATTTTACTCCTCTTTCTATCCCTATTTCTTTACATACATAACCTGGCATATGTATTGTGCTATTATTTTCTGTTGACATCCCTGTAGCTCTTGAGAAGGAGGAATAGATATTTTGATTTCTGGATCTCAGCATGTCACCCAATCCTGGAAACATGGTCGCTCTCTAATAAATGAGTCCATTGATTAATGTGTGTGTAGCCTTAGAACTGTATCCATACTGTGGAAGAGAGAAGACAGTATAGTCCATGTCCCACATGTTCTTATTAGTTTGGAAACATCCAAAAAGGCAAGAAGAAAACATAAAAGAAGAAGGGCATTAGAATATAGGAGTGGCTCCTACCTCCATTCCACCATTTTGGCTACCCTCAATTTCATTTTCTGTTTCATAGTCACCATTCCTGAAATTTTTATTCTCTTTTTCTTATCGTCTTTTTGAATTCATGATCAATCCTCCACCTTCACCTAGTTCCCTGCTGGATACCACAGAGATGGAAGAATGGGAAGGGAAAGGGTTGTCATGGTGTTTTTTTATACACTGCCAAGATCAACAATTTTGTTCCTTCTCTCAGTTCTCTCTTTCCAGGAAGGTAACAGGACTATGGAAGAATGCCTGTAATTTGTACTTGGAAGACTATTAAGCCCTGGTGTTACCAAATATAGCAACAATTTCTGTGCTACAGAAAACAAAAAAAAAGCTACGCAGTGCTGCATATCAAATGACCATGCCAATGTTTGTCCTTTCACAAAAAATAAGCTCAAGCCAAAGTCCAGAGGGACACTCCTAGATGTTTTGCTTTGCATAAATCCCTTGCACTACAGAGAAATATGGTCAAGAAGCCACAATAATAACTGAGATTAAATAATTTTCTCCATGGTGGAATGAAGGCATAAGCTCAAATTTAATCAGTTTTAAAGAAAATAAATTTAAATGCTCCTGAACACCTGAGTTTATAAAGCAAAATTCAGACTCACTGTCCAATGTTTGAAGACTCAAAAAAGTTATTTGAAGGACAGTAGAATGTGATTTTTTGTGTATGGACAATTCAGATTTTAAAATATAACCACTGACTTTGCCTTTGTTTTAACTGTGATTATCATAAGCATACAACAGAGCCAATTGCCTCTTACCTCATAAAGATTTGCCTATTTTTCATATATTTTTATGATAGGTATGCATGCAAGATACAGGAAAAAATAGCTGTGAAGTCATGACAGAAAGAAATTTCACCCTAAATAAACATATTACTAAAGGAATTCTTCTGTAATCCAAAGACTTTCAACTTGTTTCTAATGACAATTTATGTACAATTATATTGACTTTAATAAGTTCTATAACAAACAGAGAATATCAATATATTTATTATTTTATGGGATTAAAATTTGTCCCGAAGAATTCAAAGCACAATTTAGGCTCAAAAGTAGAATTCTCACAAGGGTATTGCCTCAGTGCTGGGCTCAGATTAATCCTTGCTTAAAGAGTATTCTGAATCCATGCTAAGAAAGTTAAAAATCAAGCCTTGAAAGTATCAAACTGATCCTATGTAGCCTAATTGCATCCCAGAGCAAAGTGCAAAAATATTTAAAGTAATATAAATATGTAAAATTTAAAAATCCATTCCCAACATAAAATTCACAATATTTGACATCCAAGCAAAAGTTACTAAATAACCAAAGACACAGGAAACTATCACCATAACTAGGAGAGGAGAAAGACATGGGAAAGGCACAGATAATAGATTAGTAGAAAAAGATATTTAAACAATTATTATTAATATAATCCATTTTTCAAGAAACTAGAAGGAAGGATGAACATGATGAGGAGAGAGACAGAAAAAATAACACCCAAAGCAAACATTTAGAGATTAAAAATATAAACCGAAATAAAAAACACACTGGATGAATTACCGGCAGATGAGACACTGCAGAAGAAAAAAATAGTGAACTCGAAGACATGGCAAAAGAAACTACAAAATGAATTACAGACAGGAAAGACTTAAAAAACAGACACCATCAGTGAGCTGTGGGACAATATTGAGCAGCTTAAAATACATAGAATTGGAGTCTCAGAAAATAGTGAGGAGGAAAGAGAGCCAGAAAAGTTATTTGAAGAAATGATAACCAAAATTTTTCAAAATCTGATAAAATTTATATCAAGAAATGTTATAACCCCCAAGCAGAAAAAAAAAAAAAAAGAAAATCAAACCAAGACAGATTGTAATCAAATTGTACCCCCCCCCAAAAAAGTGACACAGTTTCAAAGCAACCAGAGGGAAAAAAGCCACACTATGAACAGAAGAACAAAGGTAATATGCATCAGAAAACATGCAGCCCAGAAGACAATGAAATAGCATCTTTACAACTCTGAAAGATAATTATTAACCTAAAATTTTAAACTCAAACAAGACTTTTAAAAATGATGAAATAAAGACTTTTTTCAGACATACAAAAAATGAAAAAAAAATTATCACCAGCAGATCAACAATGTTAAAAGGAGTCCTTCAAGCAGAAATAAAATAATACCAAATAAAAACTTGAATTTGTACAAAGAATGAACAACTGGAATAGGAAATATGTACATGAATATAAAATTTGTTATTTAAATTCTATCTAATAGAAAATCGACTACAAAGCAAAATAACAACAACAACATATTGTAGAGTTTATAACATATGAAGAAGAAAAATGTACGACAACAATAGCATAAAGGCAAGGGGAGGGAAATGGAATTATACTGTTGTAACATTATTCACTATATGCGTGAAGTTGTCATACTAAGATAGAGATCAATAAATCCTTAAGCAATAAAAAAAAAGAGGTATAGCTAATAAGGCATAATAGGAGGTCAAATGAAATAGTGCAGTAATATTCCATTAATCCAAAAGACTGTGAGCTGGAAAAGAAATAAAAAGAAAAGAGAACAGAGGAGACAAATAAGAAAAAATAGCCCAATGGTAAATATAAACCCAATCATATTGAGAATCATATTAAACGTAAATGGAATAAGTACGTGAATTAAAGGCCTAGATTATCAGACTATATAAAGCAAAATCCAAACATATGCTTTCTAAAATAACTCACTTTAAATATGAAGACTCAAATAGTTTAAAAGGATTGAAGATTTACCATATTAACAGTAATCAAAGTAAAACTGGATGGATAGACGTAAGTGGATTTCTGAGCAAGAAATATTGCTAGGAGTGAAGGGAGTCAACTTGTAATGATCAAAGTTCAACTATTCAAGAGAATACAGCAATCTTAAATGTGCAATGACAGTTGTTAAAAAATATATTTTTGGTAAAAGTCATAAAATCTTACACTTAAAATGGGTCAATGTCATCTAGGAAAATAAAATTTCAGTAACGCTTATGAAAAAATCCACAATTCATTGATCATAGTTCCATTCACATGCAGTGTTGAATCTGTCCTATGTTCTTTCTAAAAGCTAAATATATGTAATGTTCAGTGAAGCTTGTTGTGTTTCATCAGTTTGATTTTCATTCTGAGTATTAGACTGCTCCTGCTGATTAGGCAATGAGTGTTACAATCATCAACTCCTTATAGGTCTGCCCACATAATTTTCAGATATTTATCCACTCTCTGTTACTGCCCCCAGGATAGGACCATATCATTCATTTCAACAAATGGTCTATAGAGGGCACCTTGCTCAGTGCCAGACATTGTACTATATACTGGGATTCAAAATGAGCCTCTACCCCTGCTCATAAGTTAATGTGACTCAATATAATGTGCCAGGTGTTTGTGTAGATTAGGAATAACATGCCATAAGAAGACAGAGAAGAGAATGATTCACTCTGGGTGACTTTGGAAAAGCATAATCATAAATGGTATCAGCACTGGGGTACCTGGGTGGCTCAGTCGGTTAAGACTCCAACTCTTGATTTCAGATCAGGTCATGATCTCAGGGTCATGAGATTGAGCTGTGGGTCAGGCTCCATGCTCAGTGTGGAGTCTACTTAAGATTCTTTCCCTCACTCTCGCTTTGTCCCTCCCCCTGCTCATGTTCTCTTTCTCTCTCTAAAATTTATAAATAAAATCTTTTAAATAAATAAATAATAGATAGGTAGGTGATAGAATGGTACCATTATGTAAGTACTTATTAGATGCCAAGGATCATAGCTAATCCCCCGAATAATTCTTCAAGTAGAGTATTATTTCCATTTTACAACTGAGGAAACAACCACAAAAACCCTTAAGAAACTTGTTCAAGATCACACATGTAACAAGCAGAGAAAATCTGGCTGATTCCCAACCCACTAGTCTTTTTACCATATCATGCTATTCACACAGGCTGATAGTATGGAAGTAATTGCTTCATAGAGGTACCAACACATGAGCTTGATCTTGAAAAAGGAGTTGTAATATACTAGTGGTCAAGGGAAGAACAGAACTTCAAAAAGAGAGACAAACACACTCAAGTCTGAAAAATCATTGCATATTTAGAGAAGAGTGTATCATTCTGTGTAGGTGGAATATATGTGTGGGGTGGGACAGAGATATACTGGAGACAGTAGACAATCATTTCTTCAAGAGTTTTGCCCCCATTTTGTGTTTCCCTCTTAGCATTTCACTTCAAAGCCATGAGAATCATCTTGCTAAAATACAGATACAATGATGTCACTCATCTATGTACAAATATTCAGGGTTTCTATTTTTACCCCAGTGTAAGGTCCCAATTTGTAAGCATGGAACACATGCGTTATTTTCCTAATCTTTGAAATGGGTGTATTTTGAATATCTAGTTCTTGGGTTACTATAAGGAGATCTTACACACACATACACACAGACAATGTCAGCCCCATGTCATATATAAAAACCTACAAAATGGTGTGTTTTTACTAAATATTAGTGATTAGTAATAATTATAATTGTTATGTTATTATTCCTATTCCTATTCCTATGATATGTACTATCATAGTCTGGTGGGTTGAGTTAGACATTTAGCGGAGATGTTTTAGTGAAAATCAGCAAAGAGTGTTGACATTGAAATGCAAGTACTTCAACAAATTTTTTGAGAAGTTAACATAGGAGGAAGTGGGGTGCAGGTAGTAAGGTATTATGGTTTTACTTTTTCCCTTATTTCTCTTCTGAGGTTTGCCACAAACATCTTTAGTTGGATATAATAATCAGTAAGTATGACCCAACAGCCCAAAAGACCGAAACAAGCTCTGCTCATTTTACTCTTTGTTTTAGATTAACTCTGCTGAGAGCATTGTCAGGCTGTCACCTTATCAGCAAGAACATCTGAAGCGGCATTTCTGTCGGGAAAAGCACAGGTTGTATTGCAATTTACTGTAGCTCCCTGTTGTGCAAACTTTCAGGGAGTGATGAAATTAAAGTGGCATTACTTCAACTATTTTTTTTTTCCCTGACCTAAAATTCTTAGCAGATAGTATCTACAAACTAAGAATTTGCATGGTCACAACCTGGATTAATGACACAGAATCACTGAAGGGATATTTCTGCTCGTGGAGGTTCATTTCCTACATCCTGTGCCTTGAGGATTTAGTTTTACAGTGACCCATGTATATAAGCAACAAAAGTTTCACGAAATAAGACAAGCTGATTATATATGATGCATTATGGTATAATTTTTATTCTATCCTGTTGTATTTAATTCCATTATATTTTCCAATACTAGTTATAACCCACAAGATTGATTTTGCAACCTACTAATGCATCATGCCTTATAATTTAAAAGCATTGTATAGTCTCTTAATGACAGAGCCCAGCTTTGACGGTCCGTGGTAGAGTCAACATCCATGTTCACACGTTCCAAGGTATCAGAAGAGTCAGTAGGGGTAGAATGCTTACACTGGTGAGGCCTTTTGCACACCCTGCTTATCGTCTACCTCCAAATTATACGATTTGCAGATCCTAACCGAGTGTTGCCCTAACCATGGGCACTCCGTGGGGCAAAGCATTTGGAGTTGAGATGGCATAATAAGTAGGAGATTCTCTGGGCTGTTGAAACTCTGGAGGCTAGTAGTTGTCATCACCCCAACATCTCTGTTTGGTTCCTTGTACAAATTAGATCGAGCATTTAAAAATGCACTGCTGGGGTGCCTGTGTGGTTCAGTCCGTGAAGCAGCTACCTTTGGCACAGGTCATGATCCCGGGTCCCGGAATTGAGCCCCATATCTGGCTCCCCACTCAGTGGGGAGCCTGCTTCTCCCTCTCCCTCTGCCCCTCATCCCGCTTGTTTTATCTCTCTCTCAAATAAATAAAATCTTTAAAAAATAAAAATAAACAAATATAAAAATGCACTGTTTTCTGGGGCTCCTGGCTGGCTCAGTGGGAAAAGCATGCAACTCTTGATCTCAGGGTCATGAGTTGCAGCCCCACGTTGGTTGTAGAGATTACTAAAAAAATAAATAAATAAACTTAGGAATAAAGCTTATAGGTAAACTTCAAAAAAATCAATAAAAATGCAATGTTTTCTAAGAGGGTTTATAAAATGAAATACACTCAATAGACTTAACATTTACATGGTCTCCTTCTTCCCAATTGATTCTTTCTTTGTGTAGAGAAAAGACTGGCTTTGAGCCAGTGGGCTTCTAAGTCAGAGTCTCGAGTTTTACTTTTAACTCCACTTTTAAGATCTTCTATCCCAGTTTCCTTTTCTATAAAATGAGAATAATAATATCGACCCCATAGCATTCTTGAAATAATTAAAAGGACATTATAAAGAGCTCGTGCACCATCCAACCCAGACCTGGGGCCTAAGAAATATTACTCTTCTTCTCTTGCCTTGGTGCTTACCCCCAACAGCAGTCACCACATCCCTGAGCCAACAAGCAACCCACTAAGGGTACAGCACAGGCAAGCAAGAATTTTTCTTCAACAGAACCACAGCCCAAAGCCAGGGTGCTACAGCCAGTAACGAAAAACGTAGCACAATAAATATAAACCACATTTCCCCAAAAATCAAATAAAAAACCCTGCAAAGCTTATCAGCCACTATGTTTATAAGAGTATAAAGTATACAGAGTATCTGGTGACTGAGATCTGGTCTTAACTTTCACTTTGGTCAAAAAAAAAAGAAGAAGAAGAAGAAGAAGAAATAAACATAGTATGTAATCATGTTAATTATTTATTTCTTCACTGAGTCAGACACAAAAAGGGATTGTACCAGTGTCTAGTTTTATGAGGGTGGCAGTAAAGCTTGAAAGCAAAAGGTGTCACCAAACCTAAACAGAGTTAGGACTACCAAGCTTCATGACGAACAATGTTGGGTCATTTGTCTTCTACTTGGTGATTCCAAAGCAGCATATCCCAACCTCCATCAACTCTAACTCCAAATCTGTTTAATCATTTGGTTTTTCCTTCTGAGGTGTTCTTCTGGAGGGACAAACTTTATCCTCTCTAGTATATCTACATTCTAGAGAATACCAACCACAACACATGCTAAAAACTATTTTTCAGATCTTTTTTTTTTAAGATTTTATTTATTTATTCGAGAGAGATAGAGACAGCCAGCGAGAGAGGGAACACAAGCAGGGGGAGAGGGAGAGGAAGAAGCAGGCTCACAGCGGAGGAGCCTGATGCGGGGCTCGATCCCAGAACGCCGGGATCACGCCCTGAGCTGAAGGCAGACGCTTAACCGCTGTGCCACCCAGGCACCCCTATTTTTCAGATCTTAACCACAGGGAGCAGAACGATGTGATTACTGTGAAAGTTTTGGATAAGGACCTTTTTAGTGCAGGAATAGCAATGCAACTAACCAAGAATACCACAAAATACGCTCACTGAGTGATGTTTAGTTGTGCAAGTACGTATTTAATGTGGAGTGTACCATACGTGCTATATAACCAAGCCATCCTCCCTCCCCATTTCTCTATATTTCCCATCCATCTGTCCTAATGGGATCTCATGGTTCTGTAACCTCCTCTACTCCAGAACATTCGAATGCCACTAGCTCATCATCCACAAGCAGAACCTAGCCTTTGACATCATCGTATTCAGAACAATGCCACGAGATTATAGATGATGAAAGGCTCTTCTGAGGCCACAACCCTTTGTCCTTCTAACACGCCTGCTCTCGAACTTAAACTGAGCCTGCCCAGCATTCCATGGGGACTAAAAAGTTCCTCAAAAACCCCACCACCATCATTCATTTCAGTTTCTCACACCTTATCCTGCTTCATTCACCTTCCAGCTCAGCCTGGACTCCATGGTTAGTCATTTCCGCAAATTACTCTCTGCATCGTACATACCAGGTTAACCCCTCATTCTTGCTCACTTGCGTTGTCTTTCTCATTTTCGCCCTGAGCTACAAAATAGTGCTGAAGAAATGAAATCCTGTGAGTTGGTATCAGTGTAAGTTAATGCTTTCCAGTTCTAGTCGGTATTTTACAACGCTTTTGTTCTTTAAAGAAAACTACCTTTGGACTTTCACAAACTGTGCTCCCAAATCCTCATCACTTCCATCGAATACCCAGCCCTGTCATGAGCCCTCGCCACTCACGAAATGACCTATCCTCCCACTTTACTATGATGATCCCTAAACTGACCTCTCTTCATCCTCAATCTCTCTGAATCTTTACCTTTTTCTCCTTCTGTCTCCTTGGTATTAAAGAACGTTAAGCCCACCCTGACCCCACTTGCTAAATATAAGCAGTCACGAATACTGATTACTTAGCCTTAACTATGGAAGGACAAATTTTTGCACAACTTACTCACTTTACTTTTAAAAGCTATTCTTAATTTTAATCATTTCATTATTTTATTATTTTTTCTTTATTTAACAATATTTTATATAGCATTTACTTTCTGGCACATTTTACACACGCAAACTGATTTGTGTTTCATAATAATCTTGTGAGGACTCTTTTCAAGACTTTAAAAGGAGTGCAAATATTTCGGTTGGCTAAGCCAGTGGGATAGAAGAGACAGAGAGAAATGCCCTAATGAGAGACTGCACGGTCCAAGAAAAATAGAGGGAATGAGCTCTATTCCTGTATTTCTACTTCTCAGTTCCAGCCCCGTGTAATAATGTGCTGTTTCCTGCCCTGGCCAGTAACTGACTGCCTTCTTGGCCTGCTGTTTATACCAAGTACATCCTAACTCCCACCGCCCCCCTGGCACACAAGGTTTTGTTTTGCTTTGTTGTTTTGTTGGCTTATGTTGGTTTAGTAAGGTTTCAACTACTTGTTAGCAATCACATGTATGTATGCACATCTCTGCATGTCTCTGTAAAACAATGCATGCATGGACAGAGTCAAGAAGAATAAAAACAAAAATAAAAGCGTTTCTGGTGAAAAAATATGTGAAGGTGTAGTGAAAAACAATGAAAAAGGTACTATGGACAACATTTAAAAATCAAGGTTTTGATTCTTTATTCATAATTCTTTCAGCTAAAATATATAGTGCGGCACTGTGTGTGACACTTTTACTAGTGGTTTATACAGTCATCTATCAACTTCCTAAATTTTGCTTCCATAATGCCAAAGTCATCATGATGCTTTTGTTCTCAAAAAAAAAAAAAAAGTCTTCTTATAGCATAAACTATTTCCATGGGGAAGTTTCCCCTTTCCTGTGTTTACTTCCCTTTTGTAAATTTGTCATCGCGCCGTTTCTTCACATGGCATTAGATGATCATAACAGCGTTTGCTTAATCAGGACTCCTCCCATGAACATTTAAAAAACAATTTTAAGAAAATAGAAGTGAAAACCTAATTTAGGGCAATTTTTAAAAATCCTTTAAAAATTACGTGAAGTCAGTATATTTTAATGTTTCTTGGTGTAACTCAAAATGATATTAAATAATTGCGAATCGCTCAAATCATCAGGATCTTCACTACATGTGCAGCAACAACAGAAGTTAATTAAGGGAGTATATTGGATAGATATTACAGAATGTCAAGTCAAGAGTCCGGCAGTTCCCCAATTTTGCATCTTTTGTAAAACCTGTCCTAGCACCTTATATACCATGAGCGCTTAGTAAAGGTCTAGTAAATTAATATCCACTATCTCCTCATTTCCTGCCATATCCTGTGACTTCTATCCACTCTGCATCCCACACATCATTTAGTAAGTGGTGGATTTGTGCACATACAGTCATGCAAATACCTCTAGGTGGATTTAAGAACACTCTAATGGAGGTGACAACTGCACGGGTTTCTGAACAACAAGTAGGGTCTACACACAGCCTTCAGTGACTGGGTCCTGCCTCCATTGCCCCCCTCTCCTTGCCTCACAGGTGAAATTCCAGATATATAAACCGCCTGGTGCCCCCAGTAGACACAGTGCTCATGCTAGCCTCTCTGACTTTGTGTATTTGGTCATCTTGTTCTAGAGTGTTTTCCCCACTCTTCAATGTCCTCATTCACCTGGGAAAATCCATCCTTTCAGACTTAGTTTGGGGGCACATCTTCCCTAGAGAGACTTCTCCAAAGATCTTCTCCGAGAATTCAGCCCACTCCAATGAGAAACAAGATTAAGGGTTCCACTTCCATGCTCCTATCGTATCCTGTGCATACTCTGTCATGTCATTTACCAGGCTACTTTGTAATATTCTATTTATAGGTCTACTCCTATTAGACTGAAAATTTGGGGGTAGTACAATGCATCTTATACTTTTTTGTATTCCTGGGACCTAACTCGATTCCAAATGAATTTGGAATAACTTTGAATAGATGGAGAAAGGAAGGGAGGGAAGGAATTATATAGTGAAGAAATCAATCCATGGTTGATAATTTTAGCAGCAATATGAAAGATGGAGGGGCACCTGGGTGGCTCAGTCGGTTAAGTGTCTGCTTTCTGTTCAGGTCATGATCCCGGGCTCCTGGGATCAAGGCCTGCATCAAGCCTCACGTCGAGCTCCCTGCTTGGCGGGGAGCCTACTTCTCCCTCTCCTGCTCTCCCTCCTTGAGTGCTCTCTCTGTCAAATAAATAAATAAAATCTTCTAAACAAATATGAAAGATGAAAGTATTTTTCAGGACTCTTTTATTGTAATTGATGGCAACATGACTCAATTAGCTGAATAAGGAAAGAAGATCAACTGCTAAATCACAATGAAAGCCCATAGATTAGGCCGGGGAGAGCTAGATTCGGTGCTCCAACAATGTCCCAAATAACCCTAGGTCGGACAGGACACGTGCCTCCATCTGTGGCAGCTCCATTCTCAGGCAGGCTCCCCCAAGCAATGGCAGGACTCCAAGCTTCTATCTTACCAATTTAGCAATCCCAGCAAGAAGCAAGAACCTCTCAATTCCCTTTGTTCCAGCACAACTGACATCTTCTCTGACTTGGCCAATCTTAAATCACTGGCTCCCCTCTGAACCCGTACTGGTCTGGGCAAGGGCACAGGCAGGAACGAGGGACCCACACCGCCACAGGGTCACAAACTCCCCTCCAGAGCTCAAAAGCCAAGTCGTCTCACCTTCATCATGTGGACTGATGAGGGCAGGAATGAGGATTTCTGAAGGAAAACTAGGGTTCTGTTTTAAGGAACAGCAGGTGCCAGACAGGTAGAAACAGCAGTTGCAGTAGAGATTGCAAGGTGAGGCTAGCGCAGATGTGCTCAGTTAGCAACTGAGTGCCCTTAGACAAGGGGACACGGTCTTGGGAATTAGTGACATGCTCCCTTCAGACAGAACCATTATACAACAAACCGAAGCCGTCAGGAAATGGGAGGGAGAAGGGGAGCAATTATGCCAGCCCAGCTCTCGAGGCAAGCCAAGATAAAGCAGAGCCACACCACGCATTCTTGCTGGCCGATAAGCAAGATTGATTAACAAGATCCGTGCTCAGCGAGGAAGAGCAACCCAAGTTTTGCAAGCATATTGCAATGGATTAGTCAAATCTGAAATACAGTACCAGGTACAGGGTAAAATGGAATTTAGTAAACCGAATATATATTTTAGAGATAACTCCATCGGGTTAGTGATCGCATGGATTAACAGCTTGCACATATAAAAGGAGCATTCGGCACATCTTAAAACAGGAAGCAGTTAGTTTATCATGGCGGGCTTTACAACACGGATGCTCTTAACATTTTCTGAAACTTAGTGGGGCGTGAATTAGATGAATTAAATAATGGAAAGTGGTACCTTATGAAAAGAAAAAACACCTTTCTTCTTACTTCCTGGACGCCAATAATTCTGATTTAAACAAGTCTTAGGAGTCATACTGTAGATAATTCCACAGATAATGGGTTAATTCTTGAATGTCTCATCCTTTTGGCTGCTGCTGTAAGTAAGCTGAAATTCTACTCTTCCTGTGTATTTGCTACGTCAATACTTAGGGTTGGGTCTGGGAATCATTATAGCTAATACTTTCTATTGTTTGGGCAGCCAGCTGTTAATGCCCCAGGCATAGAGACAGTCATAACTGAAATGTTTTCCCATAAATGAATTGGGGAGAATTTTTACTCTTATTCCCATCTTATATAGGAAACTAAAATTTCAAACACTGGTTTTAAAAATCTGTTCTAAGATCCCTAAAGAATATAGATGTACCCTCCTTTCACAATTCCTGATGCTGAACATTTTCAAAGACAAATTAAAAGATATTTCCCCCTGTTTACATAAGGATTCACACAAAGTGTTCTTGTTCACCTAAGTGTCTTCGTCAGTTCAGGCACTAAAACAAAATACCACACCCGGGCTGGGTTAAATAATAAACATTTCTTTCTCATTGTTCTGGAAGCTGGAAGTCTAAGATCAAGATCTGCAGATTCAGTGGGAAGCCTCTTCCTGGTTTGCAGACAGTCACCGTCCTGCTGTACCCTCACATGACAGAGAGAGATCAAGCTCTCTAGCGTCTCCTCTTATAAAAGCCCTAATTCCATCCTGAGACTCCCACCCTCAGGACCCCATATAGACTTAATTACGGCCCCAAGTCCTCATTGGGGTTTCGACATTGGAATTTGTGGAGGGCATATTTAGTCCATAACAGTAAGGTTTTAAAACACTACTTCCATTTTACTTAACAAATATTTATAGAACACAATATGTGCTGATATTTTACAAATGTTAACACATTTAGTACTGGTAACAACCCTGAAAGGCAGGCATTACTTGCTCTCTTTTACAGAGGAAAACCAGGAGCCCAGAGAGATTAAATAAATTGCCCACAGCCAGAGGGTCATGGGGCAAGAAAGCGTGTAGCTGAGGTTCCAGCCTTCAGGGCTTTACCACACTGTTCTGGAGGCAGACCAGCTCCCTGCGCCTGTAGCCCTTCTCACGCCACCACCAGAATGTCTCCCACCTCAGCGACGGCTGGGCTACCCTGGAGAATCTATTGAAGCTCTCCGGTTTAATCCAAAACGAGATATCCGAAACTGATGCTGAAAAGTGAATTGCCCCAGTGAGAAGTCCTCAGCTACACAGACCGAAATGCTTTATTGGCATTCTTAGAAAACTAAAGTAGTTGGCAGTTGTTTCCCAAGAGGACCAATTTCAGGAGGCAGATCAATTCAGATGACTGTGCAGTGGAATATCCTAGTAATCTAGTGTTTACCCACTTGGAAACACATCTGTTTGCGACTCAGGGGAGTAAAGGTGGGAGTTCGCTAGGTCCTGGCTCCCCGCTGTCCTTCATCCGATCTGTCAGTGCTAGAAAAGGTGCACCTCCCAATCCCAACATAGCCCTCCCTGCTCCCGAATGCCTGTCGTGAATGGAAACACAGTCTCCTAGACAACCAACAGTGGGGCGCCAGGAATTACTAGAGTGTGGGAAGTCCCAGAATTTCGAAGAGAAGAAATATGACAGGTTACCTCCTGTATCTTAAAATAAACACTGACTTAACCTGAGGCGCGGCCTGTCCCCCGACCTTATCGCCATGCCCCAGAGCGCAAAGCGTGATGTGATGTATCTGAGCTGATAACACACCAGAAATAAGACAAACGTTCGTACGTATAATCTGAGATAACACTTTGAACAGAGCGTTTATTCCGGAGATAAATACAATCTGCAAAACCCAGTTTAAAGTGAAAGGATGTATATAGGTAAGAGAGGTTGCCATTCCTGCTTCAAGTCTTCCAGGTGCAGCAGCTCAAGTGTCTTTGAGAATTAATTCTCTCCCCTAAGGGATCTAACGGGTCGGACCAAACCTGCCCCGCGACCCGGGATCGCTGGGCGCCCACGGTGCCCCCCGCAGGGGCAGCAGCAGCATGACGGTCACTCACACCCCCTTTGGGCATTTGGGCGGAAAGAGGACGTCCCCGCCTCGCAGGGACACAAGGGTGGCCAGGAGGGGGAGGGGAGGGCGGGTCTCCCTCCACCCCCGGGGCGGGGCTGCGTTGTCCTTTGCGACCCGGGAGCGACCTGCGGTGCCGGGAATTTCCCTGGCCCCCGGGCTGCTCACTTCCCCGCGCCAACCAGGGATAAAAGGGGTTCTCCCGGCTCGGGCAGCCACAGAATCCGCTCCGCCAGCTCTCGCTCCAGCTCTCCAGCTCCAGGCACCGCCGCCCCGACTCTCCGAGCTGAGCCCCATGGCCCGCGCCGCCACCCCCGCCGCACCCCGCGCCCTCCGGCTCCTGGGCGCCGCGCTGCTGCTCCTGCTCCTGGTCCCCGCCGGCCGCCGCGCCGCAGGTGAGACTCCGCACCCCCAGCCCACCGGCGGGACGGGGGGCGGTGGGCGCCACCCCGGGACAGCCCGCTAACCGGGTCTGTTGTCCCCGCAGGAGCGCCCGTGGCCGCCGAACTGCGCTGCCAGTGCTTGCAGACCTTGCAGGGAATTCACCTCAAGAACATCCAGAATGTCAAGGTGACGCCGTCGGGACCCCACTGCGCCCAAACCGAAGTCATGTAAGTGACGCCCCTCCCTGCTGCCGCTGCTCGGGTCCTTGTGCCCCCCGCCCCCGCCGCGATGCCCCAGGCCCGCCGCCCAGCCCCACCTGCAGCCAACGCGGACTCTGCCTTCTCTCTGCAGAGCCACTCTCAAGAATGGACAGGATGTGTGTCTCAACCCCGAAGCCCCCATGGTCAGGAGAATCATCAATAAGATGCTGAACAAGTGAGTTGTGTTTTTATTCACACGTGGGACTAGAGTCATAGGTCACAAATACTGGCAAATGCCTCCGGAAAATGTTATCAAGGAAACTCAGGGTTTAGCTGAAGGACTGGAAATCATTCTTATTCCACAATTAAATTTGCTAGTAAGATCTTTGATCTGCTCTGGTGCCAGAAGGATGTTTCCAGTGCCCTCCGTGCCCGTGCAAATGAGTGTGGGTAGATGTGTGTCACTGAAAGATGAAGTAGATTTGGCCAATGGTGCAAAAATGCCTCCTACCCATGAAGGGGCTTCAGCCCTGAGAAGTGGGACCCCTGGTTTTCGGCAACACAGACCTCTGAAGCTTAGCTGAGGAGAGCAAGGACTTTGGGACCTCCCTAAACTCAAGTCTAGGGTCCCGTGAAAATTTTCTAACCCCTTTGAGCATCAGCAAAATGGGATAGATAATAATAGCTATTTCATGGATTGTATGAGGTGTAAGTGAGGTCTTGCATGTAAAATTTTAACCCAGTGTGACGGTGAGTGTTAGGTTTTAGCTCTTTCAAGTCAATAGTAGAGTTCAGCCCACAGCCCCGCCCCTCCTCAATAAAAGAGCAAGTTCTCTGCTGTGCAGGGCAGTGGGTACCGTGGGACCGTGTCTGGGTGCAGGGCTGGGCCAGGTCTGCATACAGAAATCCCTCCAGCTTCAGGGGCCAGTGTGAGAGAAGAGCAGGGCTCCTTAGCACCTGTAACAGTAACCCTTTTCTCCTCATAGGGGCAGCACCAACTGACCTGGAGACAAGACGCTGGCTGGTGGCGGTTCCTGAAAGTCCCTTTTAGGAGCTGAGAATGAAGAAGAGAACAACTGGCTCTTGCAGACATCTAGAAAGGCCTTACTGTGTTTGACTATTATGAGTTCTATTTATTTATGTTTGTATTTATTTATTTTTCAAAGCTCATATTTAATATTTTACATGTTAGTATTTAAAGATGTGAATGCCTTTAATCAAGCATAACTCGGTCCTGATAATCTGAAGACGATGGATTTTAAATGACTCATGAAACCAGTGTTTCCTGGGAGATCATGAAGTGCCAGGCACACTGATGGGGTAGGGGGTGGAAGAAGGGAGTCCAAGCAGTTAAACAGTGTATACAGATCTATTTTTGTACTTGTTTAAAAGAACGTATGTTGTTATTTATTGAAACTGTTTCACACATTATGTAGTCAACATTTTTATGTTGAAACTTCCCTTGGACATTTTATGTCTTGCTTGTAGGGCATAATGCCTTGTTTAATGTTTATTATGTAATGTTGCTCTGTCTTGGAACAGAGAAGTCAAAACTACTGTTATAGTTTTACAAATGATATGACAATAAAAGTTTTGCAAAAAATAACACGCCTGGGTTTTGTTTTATTCTTCTCAATCATTGGTTCCTACTGGGTGCCCAAGGTATTATACAGTTAGACTGTAGGTCACACCTAACTTTATGCCTGCTCCTAGTTTTTATTTTCCTTACCTTTCTCTTATTTAAGGGATATTTGACACACTACACTCCCAACCACTTTGAGAATCCTAGTTTTACACAAAATATTGCTGCTTTTCACACTGATTCAATATTTAAAATTCGTTCTTTATAAACTTCTGGATTTTTATAAATATTGTAACAAGAGCTCCTATTAAATGCTTTGGGTGAGTGGATTTTCAAACAATTATGCAATTCTTTCCCTTTGGATGAGGCTGGGACCAAAAGGTGGAAAAGTGGATTCTTCCTAAGAACTTGAACAATTTGTGTTATTTAATAAGAATAGTGATCTATGTTAATACTTACTAAAGCAAAAGAAGAAGAATCATCATCATCTATGGAGATACGTATATGCTGTAAAGTAAAATACACAACAAAAATAACAAAGGATAGGTAAGAAGAGAAATGGACTTAGAATATAATACATGTATTCCATTGTTGGAGAAAGTATTAATTGAAGGAAAATTGTAGTGTGGCAGGAATATAGATTGCAACTTTTAAGGTAACCACTAAAAGGGAGATAAAAAATTTGGATTTAAAAATCTGAAGGGGCGCCTGGGTGGCACAGCGGTTAAGCGTCTGCCTTCGGCTCAGGGTGTGATCCCGGCGTTATGGGATCGAGCCCCACATCAGGCTCCTCCGCTATGAGCCTGCTTCTTCCTCTCCCACTCTCCCTGCTTGTGTTCCCTCTCTCACTGGCTGTCTCTCTCTCTGTCGAATAAATAAATAAAATCTTTAAAAAAAAAATCTGAAAAGGAGGGGCCCCTGAGTGGCGAAGTCGTTAAGCGTCTGCCTTCGGCTCAGGGCGTGATCCCAGCGTTATGGGATCGAGCCCCACATCAGGCTCCTCCGCTAGGAGCCTGCTTCTTCCTCTCCCACTGCCTCTGCTTGTGTTCCCTCTCTCGCTGGCTATCTCTGTTAAATAAATAAAATCTTTAAAAAAAAAAATCTGTAAAGGAGGTAATATGGAATAAAAGAAAATGTCTGAATAATACAAAAGAAGTTAAGGAATAAAGAAGCAAAATGGCAAATGGGACAGGGGGAGAAGGGAAAAATCTTCCTTATAGAAGAATGCCTAATAATACGAGTCTTTCTCCTTCTGAACGTGAGTTTTAATTCCCCTCCCCACATGGGTATGGAGTGGGCTTTGTGACTTTCTTCCAAGGAAGAGATTAAGAAAAGGAGAAAACAACATTACAGTGGAGAATCTGGTGGATCCCACCTTAACCAAGTGATGAAGGTTATTATGACCAATAGTGTCATGTGAATATCAGGGACACCCCTGCCCCCCACATCATACGGTAAGGGCACTTTGGCTCCATCATAATCTTCCGTAAAACCCATAAGCCCATTATGATCATGAGAAAATCATTATAAAACTCCAAATTCAGAAACATTCTACAAAATACCTAACAAGTATTCTTCAGATCTGTCGAAGTCATGAAAATCAAGGCAATGATGAGATTCTGTCACAGATGAGAGGAGACAAAGGAGACAAGCTCACTAAGTCCAATACGGGGCTTGAACTGATGACCCTGAGATCAGGACCTGAGCTGAGATCAAGAGTCAGACTCTCAATCAACTGACCCAGCCAGATGCCCCAAAGACTGACTTTTTTTATACAAAGATTGTATAAATAAGACCAAAAAAATCTATACTTCTTAAAAGATACACACTTTAAATACTGAGACCCAGGTAGCTTGAAATTAAAAGAACTGAAAGTGTTATATCATGTTAAAGCTAACTGAAAGAAACTTGATGTGGATATACCGATGCATTACTTGTTAATAAGCATTAATGTATTATTAATATAAATTTGTAATACATCGGTTAATAATTGATACATTAATTAAGGCTTAATTAATATATTAGGACTTAAGGAAAGAAGTAGACTTAGAGACTAAAAAAAAAAAGACTGATTCAAAATAAAAAGGAGGTACTTCTACAAGAGACAAACAGTTCTAAAATTCCATGAACTTAATATTTATCAAAATATATTAAGAGAGAAACTGGAAGGAGCAATGCATGAAACCATAATCATAGTTAAAGATTCTAACAAGCCTCTTTTGGTGCTTCAAAGGCACAGCAGTAAAGAATCAGCAGCAGTACAGGAGGGTAAAGCGACAGGATCCACCATCTTGGCCAGAGCATTGGTAATACACACACTTCACTCAACGACTGCATAAATCATATGTATTTTTTCAACACACAGGGAACATTTTACAAAACAGACCATATGTGAGCCATAAAAAATGCATTAACACATTTCAAAATGCTGACATGTTACAGAGGATATTCTCTGATCAAGTTTTTTATGATTTGTCACGTTCCTGGCTGACTATGTATCCACACACATGCGTAATGTGTTTGCTGTGGTTTCTAGTTCATCTCTTTACTTCCCAAATTTCACTTCCACAATATAGGAGGCATCAAAACAGGGTCGTCACGCTGTTTTCATGCCTGTTATAGCCAAATGTCATGAACAGTATTTCCATGAAGATATTTCCTCATTTTTCATATTTATTTCTTGACATATCCTTTTGTAACCTTGGCATTTCTGTACTCTTTGATTTATGTTATACGCGATGTAATTTGATGACTCATTACTACTTCCACAAAATTTTTTAAAAATCTTAAGAAAATGAGGTGCCTGCGTGGCTCAGTCAATTGTGTCTGACTCTTGATTTCAGCTCAGGTCAGGTCTCAGGGTCATGAGATAGAGATCTGCATCAGGCTCCGCGCTCAGCAGGGATCCGCTCCCTCTCCCTCTGCCCCTCCTCCCTCTCTTTATTTATTTATTATTTATTTATTTATGATTTTCTTTATTTATTTGACAGAGAGAGGGAGAGCGAGAGAGAATAAGCAGGGGGAATGGCAGGCAGAGGGAAGGAGAAGCAGGCTTCTGCTGAGAAGGGAGCCTGATGCGGGGCTCGATCCCAGGACCCTGGGATCATGACCTGGGCTGAAGGCAGCCAGTTAACCAACTGAACCACCAAGGCACCCCTTCTCTCTCTCTTTAAAATAAATTTAAAAATCTTAAGAAAATGGAAATACAAAGTTTATATGGAAATCTATTATTTTTAAAGCCTCGAATAATGCCCCAATCTAATATATTGGATGGTTCTCAGAGTTAATTGAAATGAACTTAATTATAGATGGTGAAAATCACCAGGATGGCCTTAGCATGGGAACAGAAGGAAAGACCAGCTGTGTTGCAGAAGAAAGTATGCAGGTTAGTACTGAAGAGGAACGTCACATTTGGAGTTTCAGTTTTATCCACTATACATCTTTTGCAAAACTGACCACAGTCCCTTCTATCTTGCATGTACCTTGTATATGTTTTTTAATTCAATAGCTACCACACCCTCATTTTTGTGCGCATATCCTGAATCTTAGGTTATATCCCACCCCCCATGGTAGGTAGCCAATAAAGGTCATAGTGTGGTCTGTGCAACAGGGCCATGGAAACACCTCGAGATACCTACAGAGGCCTTCCGGTTGAGATACCATTCATACTGGATCCTGAGCCAACAAACAGGGTCCTACCAGCACATGGCCCTCCAGTGTCAGAGGCCTGCCACCTCCTTCTGCCTTAGTCTCTCCTCAGTCTCTGGTCACAGAAGCTTCTAGGACTCAACCTGTTCTATCCCATTGCTATGCCTCTGCTCGTCTGGCCCTCTCCGGAAATGCTTCCTGCCCATCAGTGTTCCGTTTACCTGGAAAATGCCTCATCCTTAAGAGTCACGTGAATGGTCACCTCTTTCAGGAAAAGTTCTCTGGCAGGTTTCGTAAACCCCCTCTGTAAGAGCTGGATTGGGTGCTCCTCCTCACTCCTGACACCTTAGCAATGGTCTGCTATGGTAACGACAGGCTTTTCTAAATCTTCTATTTGTACATTCGTTTCCCCTATTGCATTGAGAGTCAGAGGACAGCAGTCTTATTCCTCTCCATATCCCTGGCCAAACTTTATTCCCACCTCCTACATGCTCCGTAAATAATCAGTGCCAATGTTGAAACAAAGGGAGAAAGAAAGGAATTCAATTTGATTCTTCCGGTTAGAAAGGTAATTAGCAATAAGTGGAATCAGTAACAAAAACCCAACTCAAACTGGCTTCATGAGAAGACGAATCATTCGACTTAGACTGTTGAGTAGATGAAGTAACGCTGGATGCTGCAGTTCAAAAATTCGCTTTAGTAATTAGTCTCACTCCAGATCAGGCTGCTTTTCTCTCTGTGCTCACTTGACGCAAGCTCCTAACAAGCACTCAAGCACTAACAAGGTTTCAAGTTTCTGTTCTAGTAGGTGTAACCCTGCAGGAAGCAAGGGCTTGTTTTTCCAGCCATTTCCTGACAAAAAAAAAAAGACTCCAGGAAATTTTTCTGACCTGGCCAGACTTAGGTCACTTGCCCACCCCTGTACTTATCAGAACTGGGCTGCAGGTTAGACCCAGACTGGAAGGACTGACCACTACTACTTGGAGTCATCGGCCCACTCCTGGAGTTTGGAGCAGGGTCACCCTGCCTGAAATACCCAGATTGGAAAGAAGAAGGGGTGGTCCCCAAAAGAAAACCAAGGTTCTATAACCAGAAGAAGGAGGAAGCTCAAGCCAGGTAGAAATGACCAATGTACTAGAGACTGGCTCAGGTTTACGACATTAACACTGGACAAAACGCCCTGGACTGAAGAAGTGGGTGGATCGAAGCACTGAATGTCACATTCAGACATCTCCATTCTTCTCCCCTCAGAGTCAGCGTCATTCTACCTAAAGCAGTCATTGCAACAAAATAGACGTGGCCGTTGTGACGTCACGATTTCCCAAGGCCGGAGTGGGGACAGCAGCGCCGCAGAGCCCATCCCTGTGGCTCCATCATCTCAGGAGGCAGTACCAAGCCTGGATTGTAAAGGCAGATCAGATAGTGTCAGTCCAGTAGGCAAGATGCAGTAATATGGTAGCTCAAAATGGGACTCAGTCACGATGTTTTTATTTTAGGGCTGCTCTATTCCTTTAAGATTGGTGATTGCATTAGTTTAAAATTTGGGCATAGAAATCTGTCATTCAGCTCATAAAATGAGTAATTAGCTGGGGAAGACACTTGCAAAAACAAAGAATTGGATTATTTTTTAGGCTTCAGAACACCACTGCTCTTTAAATTATTTGAAGAAATACATATGGGACTGTTGGGGATTGAATTAGGAAAACTGATATATTAAGACAGAAAAAAAAAAAGCCCTTTCTTTGGTATTTCATGTTGTAAGCGACTGACGTTTATCAAGCAAGTCTTAGACGTAAAAGTATAGATAATTCTATAAATATGAGGCTGCTTCTTGAAATGCTTCAACTCTGTTCACTGGTATAAATTTTTTGATGCTCTATTTATTCACCTTGAGTATTTACTTATGCGAATACTTTGGATTGGATCTGGAAAGCATTAGAACAATTTTTTTTTTTTTAACTTATAAAGAGAGTAATGTTCTGGGTAGCCTCCTCTTAATGCCGAAGGCAAAATATTTCCATTATTTAAATATGATAAAGTACCCAAACTGGGTCAAGCAGAAAACTGTGGTCCTTATTTCAGCAAATAAGAACTAAAACGCCCAGTTTCCTTCTGGGAAACTCTGAGCAGAGTGCTCACCCCACTGACCTGATTTTGGACACATAAGTCCATTGATGTGGAAAATCAGAGAGATAGATAAATGTAGATTATACTAAATTTCAGTATATCATATTCATTCCACAAAAGAAACTTCCTGCTGTTAGTGAAATAAGACACTGGAGACTTTGGAGCGGTTTGCTATTTTTAAGCTTTAAGAAAGGTAAACTGAACTATTTAGCCACGAGAAGAGCAAACATATTTAAACTAACTGAAACAAAACAAACCTGCTCCCCTGAAGCTAGCTAATACTTGTCTTAAAAAAAAAATATATATATATATATATTTTTTAACATGTGGTGGCTAAAGCAGCACCGGCGAGAGCTCGGATTGTGGATTTTATTAACTGCAAGACCTTGGCAAATTACCTAATATCCCTGCCCTTTTGTTTCCTAGTGAAGAAAAGTGTGGAGACAAAGTGGAGAAGATTAAGTGGGTTTTCTATACATCAAAGATTTAGAACATTGACTAGCAGATTAAAGTGCTATATTATAATACTTTATGTTTACTAGGCATCTTGTAAGCACATAAACACATGTAAGTAACTAAGGATGTTGAAAAATAATGGGAAGATCTGCTATAGATTGTTTCTTGGACAAAAGTCAAAAAGTCTTCATAACAATCTCAGTGTTTTCTGTCCTTCATAATTTTTCTATAATAAGCAGATACACAGTTAAAATCAGAAAAATAAAACCGTATTTTTAACGTTTAAAGAACAGCTATTATAATTCTGAGCTACTGATGATCTCAAATAAATAAATAAATAAATAAATAAATAAACCCCACGGTATTTTTAATTGAGAATTCCAGAAAAATAAGGATAACAACAGTAGTATCTACACAAATTCTCAATTATTGCTAAGTTACTAATATTTTATAAACTCCAGGTCATCTTTCATTTCCTACTTCTTTTAAAAATTTTAGATTTCTTGGGTTTTTTTGCTGGATTGTACTGATGATTATTGAAAAAATGGAAAGACCAATCTTTACTTATAATTTAGTCATTCATAATCCTTTCTAATAAGGTGGATCATCTTTAGTTGTAGTCTCATTTTGTAGTTGAAATTCCTGAAATTAGAATTATAAAATTACTGAACAATTAAACTAGCCAACAAAATATTCATTCTGAGTTTTCTCTTAAGAAAAAAAAATAGTACAAAAATTTTATATTGGTTGAAGGAGATGTTTTCCTTTTTTGAATCTTTTTCCCAGGTGAGTTTCAGTTTGGTAGTATGGAAAAAGCAATTTCTCTTTTATTTATTTAAAAACGAGTTAAAGCATATTGTATGTACTGGTGCTTTATGAACGTTAATACATTTATTCATCATCACAACCTGTTGAGGTAGGTAGTACCCTTAATCTTCATTTGACAGGTGAGAAACTAAGGCAAAGACGGGTTAAATGTCTGATACCTGTCATGGGGAGAACGGAAATTCCTGCCCTGTCGGTGTGGAGCAGAGCGCTGCTCCGTGCCTCTGTGCGTCTCCATAGCAACTCCTCCCTCCCCTGCTCCCCTTCTACACACCCAATGCATTGGGTAACCCCACTCTACTCACAGACCAGCTTCCAGAATCACACCCAAGTCATCGGAAACCTACACGCAACCCAACAACAACAACAACAACAACAACAACAACAACAACAATCACATTAAAACTAAGGGTGAAAAATGAGCTCCTGAATGACAAAGGCTGGAGTTAACATGTCTTATTACAGATCAGTAAAAAACAAAATATGACTGCAGTTATTTCTCTAGAAAGGATATCAAATCACCGGAGACAGTAAAGTCCACATAACATGGAAATGAAATGAGATTTGTGAACATAAAACAAGGAAGTGCTATTAGATCCGTGATCTAGAACATAAATATTTTGCAGGAACACCTCTTCTTGCTGTTTCCGCGACCAAAGGGTGCTACTCACACTAGGCATCAGCTGGTTCCTCTGACCCTTTTGTGCTCGGACAAAACTAGAAATTGTGGACCCCATGAGCCCAAAGCAGCTTTCCTTCCCCCCAGCAGCTCTGAGGTGACCACCAGCCCCTTACTTCACGGATTAATCCACGCCCTCTAGACCAAAAAGATGATATTCATGGATTTACTCCAGCTCTGGAAGTTCCAAAATTGCATAGAGGAAGGAAGATATGTAGGGTTAAGACACTTTATCCTAAATTAAACACTGAATTAACAGTCCACAGTTAGTCCCCTCACCCCTTCAGGATATGACACAAAGTATGATTTGTCCTTGTAAAATACCAGGAAAAAGGCGGACATGCTTATGTCTAATGTGAGATGACAAATGTATTTTAACAGAGTCTACTTATGCAGGCATAAGCAAAATCTTCAAACCAGAAGACGTTCACGCGTTAAGTAACAGATCGGAAAGCATGTCACCCTTCCCCCCTGGCCTTATTCCCCCAATCCGGACAACTGACGTTCAAGAAGCCTGTCTCTGATAGGTGGCACAGGCTCAAGTAAGGCCATTCACTCCCCCACTGGGGATTCTGGAGGAAGGAGAAGGTCCCCGAGTCTCTGGGACACGCGGGAGGCCGGGCAGGAGGGTGGCCGGGCGGGTCCCCCCTCAACCCGGGGGCGGGGCCGCCCGGACCTTCCGGACCCCGGAGCGACCTGCAGCGCCGGGAATTTCCCTGGCCCCCGGGCTGCTCACTTCCCCGCGCCAACCAGGGATAAAAGGTTCCTCCCGGCTCGGCAGCCGGCAGAATCCGTCCCGCCAGCTCTCGCCCAGCTCTCCAGCTCCAGGCACCGCCGCCCCGACTCTCCGAGTGAGCCCCATGGCCCGCGCCGCCACCCCCGCCGCACCCCGCGCCCTCCGGCTCGGCGCCGCGCTGCTGCTCCTGCTCCTGGTCCGCCGGGCCGCCGCGCCGTTATGGAGACTCTGCACCCCAGCCCACCGGCGGGACGGGGGCGGTGGCGCCACCCCGGACAGCTCACACCGGGTCTGTTGTCCCCGCAGGAGCGCCCGTGGTCGCCGAACTGCGCTGCCAGTGCTTGCAGACCTTGCAGGGAATTCACCTCAAGAACATCCAGAATGTCAAGGTGACGCCGTCGGGACCCCACTGCGCCCAAACCGAAGTCATGTAAGTGACGCCCCTCCCTGCTGCCGCTGCTCGCGTCCTTGTGCCCCCCCTGCCCCAGCCGCGATGCCCCAGGCCCGCCGCCCAGCCCCACCTGCCGCCAACGCGGACTCTGCCTTCTCTCTGCAGAGCCACTCTCAAGAATGGACAGGAGGTGTGTCTCAACCCCGAAGCCCCCATGGTCAAGAAAATCATCAATAAGATGCTGAACAAGTGAGTCGTGCTTTTTATTCACACGCGGGACTGGAGTCATAGGTCACAAATATTGGCAAATGCCTCCGGAAAATTTTATCAAGGAAACTCAGGGTGTAACTGAAATACTGAAAATCAGGGACTTTGCAGTGAATCCTTGTCTTAAGTGTAATCTAGGCTCCATCTTTTATTATTCCTGTAACCCCAGGGAAAGTACTTAATCTCTGTAAGTTTCAGTAATACAGAAAAATAAAAATAGCTACTTCACGCGTTTGCTATGAGGTTCAAGTAATGTCCCAAATGTACTTTTTTAGTCCACTGTGACATTACATTCCGGCTTTTTGAAGCTATTAATACATTTGGGATCACAGACCCCTATGCCTAATTAGACAGCGTCCAGGAGCCTGGCATTTTCTGCCGCATAGGGTGGCGATGTAGGTAGTGACCGTATGGCAGGGGGCTATGCAGTCAATTTATCCAGTCCTATTAACAGCAACCATTTTCTCCTCACAGGGGCAGCACCAACTGAGCTCGAGAGAAGGCAGAAGCCTATCCCTACTGTTGCAGCCTTAGTGAAAGCGGAGCAGAAGAGAAAGAGGACCCTCCTGAGACGTCTTGAACTGTGTTTAATGTATTTGCCTACTGCCTATGAGTATTTGTCTATTTCTTAACATATTTATTTATTTATTTATTTATTTATTTATTTATTTATTTTCTCAAAGCTAGCATGTTAATGTCCTAGCTAATATTTAAAGATAAGAATTTGGTGATTTGCTGTACTATTATTTTAAAAGGTCATTTTTATGTTCCATCAAAGTTGGTTCCGTTCTATTATTTAATTTGCAGATGACGAGTCTTAAATATTCTTCATTCATTAAATTATTATTTCCTGGGGGGGGGACGGTGGGGGAAACCATGCCATTATCACTCACCATGATAAAGGCTGGAGATAAATAGTGTGGGATCCAAGCCCGTACATCCCTGTTAAGGTCTTGGGGTGTAGGTGCACATCTGTTTTTGTACTCTCGAGAAGAATGCCAGCTGTTATTTAGTGAGAGTTTCACGGTACGTGGTCAACATTTCTGATGTTGAAGCTTTAAAAACTCTAACGTTTTTAATATCCCTTGGACATTTTATGTCTTCCTTGTAAGGCATACTGCCTTGTTTAGTGTTAAGTAATGTGGTGTTTCTCTATCTTGGAATAGAGAAGTTTAAGTATTTATTGGTGTATTTTTACGAATAGCATCAAAATAAAGCTATTTACAAAAGTTCCTTGCTTAGGTTGGTTGGTTTGTTTTCCTTCTTGATCTGTTGTTTCTCCTGAATACCCGAGCACTGTAAATTTGTAACAGACTGGAGGTCACACCCACTTAAGAGACTGCTGCTAGTGGCCACTCCTTAGTCCCACTCCTGTGCACGGAGGCATGTTTGATGCTTTCTCCACGTCCTTGCAGTCCCCCATCCTGAGAATCTCTGTTTCACATAAAATACTCATTTTGTTTCACTATAACCAACTGTTATTCAATTGGAGCTCTTTAAAAATTTGCGAATGTTTATATTTTTAAAAGAGCTCTCATTTAAATTATCTTGTGAAATGGTTTTTCAACTATGCATTCTTTTCCCTCTTAATGAAGCTGGGAGCTAAACTGCAAATTGCATTCTTCCTCAGAACTCGAACAATTTGTGTAATGGGGGGATAAAGCAAAAAAAGTGAGTTGGCTGAGTGTTTCATCTGTTTAAAGGTCTAAATGAGAAGGTCTTTATTTTCTAATCTTCATGGAGAGAACAATCACCAAGTGCAATGCTGTTCCAATGCTTCACAAATACGGTGATGGTTCAAATGTTCCTAAGCCTGCAAATTTGAATTTAAATGGCCCTGGGACAGTGGGGATGTATCCAGCTTCCACAACAGAAACAAAGGTGGTCATCTCATGACCTGGAAAGATCTGAGCCACCTGGAAGAGAATGTATTCTAGATCTGAAAAGGAGGAGAGTTTGTGCACATGGGGAAAGCCAGGTAGGGCCTGTCTCTGATTCAGGACCTATTCTTGGGCACGTTTATATCCTTCAGCAGGAGGAAGATGGTGGGCACATGCCCACACTTGTCTTAAGTTTCTGGGTAACTGCAGACAAGAAACACCTACTCAGAGCATCTATGCCCTCCCCTGAAAAGTAAGTAAAACAGTCTCTTCATAACTCCAGTGGTACTTGCTCAGAATGTAGGAGGTAAGATGGAACAGCAATCTTTAAATTGTATAGAAGTAAACACATGCAAACCATTCTGGAAACTCGAGAAATGCCAGCCAGCACTGACTCCTTCCTTAACCCGAAGTCAAGGGCAATATATTTTAGGCCGTGGGAAATAAACTTTCTTTGGGTTTCTTAATGTTCTGGTAAAAGTCCTTGCCTCTTCACATACCATGAGTATTAAATCTGTCATTTGTCTAGTTAATTGCTCTGATCCTAAGATAATAGAATTTTTCTAATCTCCTGAAAGAGGACCCGATGGTTACATCCAGGCACAGATGTCAGGTTAAGCCTCAGGGTGGTGGGGAGACTGGAATGCTAGCTCTCCAGGTATTCACGAGTCAAAAGAGATAAAGCCACAGAATTTAGAGACACCCATAGGTTTTACCAATGAAGGCTAGGGGCAACCTGGCTCTTGGAAAGATTGTGCTTACATAACATGGGGTTAGAGTTGGGATTTAGTTTTAGCAGGTGACCAAGGAGACCCTTTCAGATGGCAATGGAACAAAGTCCTGCTTTCCCTTTATAAGCAGAGAGGATTGTACACGCCCCCCCCCATTACCCCAGGCGTAAGGCCCGAGGCAAGCAGGAAGAGACACTCACTCACTGGGAAATAACGAATAAGAAATCTGTCTGATGCAGAACGTCTCCGTGTACATTCAGGATAAAATTTTAAAATATGAATATTAAAAGCTCCACATAGGCCTTGTTGACTTGGTGACTGAAAAGAGAGACAAAGACGCTTCAGTTGGTTTGGACGCTGATGGAGATCACAGGCTGTGAAGAATTTCACTGGTCTGACAGTGGCTTTCCAGTCCTAACACCTGTGTGATGCAAGGTCAAACTTCTTGATTCGGCGACACCGCATGGCCCCTTTCATAAAAGGGGTACAATGCTAGAATCTCCTCTTTGTAGCTGTTACTAGAATGGAGCATTATAATTTGAGTAAATTGCTAAACAGCGCTGAAGAGCTGACCGGTGGCCCCTGAATTCCTGGGGGGGGGGTCAATCTGACTGAGGGGGAAGCAGGGACCAGGGTTCTGTTGCTGTTGTAACAAATTATCACAACTTTAGTAGCTTAACCCAACGCAAACTTATTCTCTTACAGTTACGGACGTCAGAAGACAGAAGTTAGTTCTACTGGACTAAAGTCAAGGCGGGCTCAGTGCTGGTTCCTTCTGAAAGCCCTGGGAGAGAATCCATTGTCTTGATCTTTCCAACTTCCAGAGGCCATCAACCTTCCGCAGCTCATGGCCATCTTCCTGCATCTTCCCAGCGATCAGCATAGCCTTCTCAGTCTCTTTCTTCCTGTCCTTCTGCTCTGTCACCTCCCTTCTGTCTGATTCTGACTCCTCCTGCACCCCTTTAGTAAGAATCTTTGCGATTATATCAGACGCACCCAGGATAATCCAGAATAATCTTCCCATTGCAAGATCCTGAATGTAATCATATCAACAAAGCTTATTTTACAATGAAGGTAAAGGTTACGAATTGCATAGGTTCTGGGGATGAGGATATGGACAAGCAGTTGCTGGTAAAACCAACAGGGCAGTTGGCGGCCAGACCGTGAAACTGTCAGTAGGAACTTTCTGAGAGCAGAGGAGTTAATCAGTGCGTACCAAGAGTGGTCCCATCAGACAGCACCAGTGTATCTCCTCAACCTGTAAACACAGAGGGCTCCTTCTGTTAGTGCAGTCGAGGCTTTTTCCCCTCCTCCTCCCTTATTGAAGTCATGTGACTACCCCTCCCCCTCTCCCTTCTTCCTCTCATGAAATCTCTGCTCTCTCAGCTCCCCGTGCCACACTTTTCTGGTTACACTGCAATCTGTGCTCCCTCCCGGAATTGCAATTCTGAAACTCCAAATAAAGGCCTTTGTTTTTCAGTTTCACCTCCTTTTCTTGGTTGACACTCTTATAGATAGGAAAGCTTTCCTGGAGCACACTGAAAAGGCAAGAGAGGGTATCACATTAAATTGTCCACATGAAGTTGAGATTTGGAGTACAAGACAGCCTTTCATTGGGAACATCAAGATAGGAAGTGGAGGACAGAGTATTTGAGGGGACGGTCAGAGGTTGATGAGGGCAGGAAAGATGTTTTCTTCAGATCAGTCTTAAGAGCAGTGAGACGCAGTATGACCATTGACTCTGAGAAGCCATCAAGAAACGGTAATGGCCGCAGTGCCTGAGGTTTCCCGGGCAAAGAAGCCAGAGCAGAAGAAGAGGAATGATGAATAATCCCACTCTGTGAACATGATTCCTTATTTGAGAGTTCTTCTGAGGTATCTCTAGAGAATTCCAGAAACTGACAGGCTGTGAGCCATACGAGAGCTGGAGGTCCAGCAATACCAATGTGAGGTAATGTGACAGAATAATTATAAGATGTGAGTCCTGCTTTATCTAGAGGTTTCCATAAAGCAGAGCCCAAGGCCTTAATAAAGGCCTAGCAGTTCATTAAGTTCATCAGCCCACATCCGTGACCGTATCTTCACCTGTGTGCGTGGTGTTCCTGGGGAAATGTTGCATCCTCTGCCCTCAGAGCGATAGCGACAGGTGACTGGGACTGTACCTTTTACTTTTAGCAGTCCTCTGAAAAGAAAATGAGGCTGACCTGGGCAGTCGTGAACAGACCAAATGGACCCGGACCTGTAGCAGCCAATTAGAATTCAGAGAAGTCTGCTCTTTGGACCACAAAACACACCAGCACACCTCACTCAGTGCCCTCCGAGCTATCTAAGTACAAAACAAAGAGGAGAACCAAGGTTTTTGAGTCCAACGCAGAGGGCCATCAAAGAGGCCTGTGGGTTGACTGTGACTCTAGCCTCATCTATGAGCACATGGTCGAGCCACTGTTTCCCTTTGCTTCTCCAGATTTCCCTCAGACCCCTCTCCAGGAGCGACTGCAGTGTGGGCTAAAGAAAAGTTATGGGCACTGTGGCCAAACACACCTGAAAGGAAAAAACAGTCCCTCCTCTTCTTGTGACCTTGCCAAATTACTTACCTCGTCTGAATGTCAATGTCCTCATGGGTAAAATAAAAAGGATCCTTGCAGCACTGTTGTAAGGTTTCAAGATAATACACTAAAAATCTGTACAGTAGTACTGGCATAAGACAATACTCAACAAATGGTTGTTACTGTTAGTACAGTATATGGTTCTTATGTCAGATTACACAATTATTTCTGAGCGGTGAAATATACGACACAGTTCTAAATGGAGTGTTTGATGTGACTTAGAAAATTATATCAACCTCACAGCAGCTGGAAGACCATGGTAAAATGTGAGTATTTGATTATCTTAGAATGTTGAAAGTCTAGAATTCATTGCAAATGAAATGTACTATCAATCTGGCGTTGGGTTAAAATTCTCAAATTAGAGACCCATATTTGAAAGCAAAGTTCCCTGAAAACCTAACCACAATTACTGACAAATTCCATAACAACTAGGTTTTTTAAAAGATTTTATTTATTTGCCAGAGAGAGAGAGAGCACATGCACAAGCAGGGGACATGGCAGGCAGAGGGAGCAGCAGGCTCCCCGCTGAGCAAGGAGCCTGAAGCGGGGCTCGATCCCAGGACCCTGGGATCACTACGTGAGCTGAAGGCAAATGCTTAACTGACTGAGCCACTCAGGCATCCCCGCTGAGCAAGGAGCCTGAAGCGGGGCTCGATCCCAGGACCCTGGGATCACTACGTGAGCTGAAGGCAAATGCTTAACTGACTGAGCCACCCAGGCATCCCCCATAATAACTAGTTTAAATTCCATTAAATACTAAACTGTAATTCCATGTTAGAAACTATTCCTTTATTTGATTCCTCGCACATTTTTTATCTTGTATTTGTGTATGTATTTTCTTTGTGTATGTATGTAAGATAATACATACACAAATACAAGAAAATACATACACAAAAACATACCAAAAATACATACACACAACATACACAAATACATACACAAAAATACACAAGAAAATACATACACAAAAACATACCAAAAATACATACACACAACATACACAAATACATACACAAAAATACACAAGAAAATACATACACAAAAACATACCAAAAATACATACACACAACATACACAAATACATACACAAAAATACACAAGAAAATACATACACAAAAACCATATACTACAAATGCTAGAAATCCACAATATAATCATCACTACTTTGACACTGAGAATTAAGACTCAAGAATATATCTGAATAGCGTTTCTGATTCATCAAGGTGGCTTTTCATTTGAACTAAAGTCCAAGAACCCAGCAATCAGTTGAAAGTTATAAACTCATTCCATTTTATTTTATGTTGAGACTTTTCCCTCATAAATCATCCCTGTGCAAAGCAATGCGTCTTGGAGCATGATTCTGTCTACAATGTGTATCAGCTTTTTTTCTGAATGCTGAGCTTTTATTCATCTTTATAGACACAATTCAGTGAAACCCCCCCTGTGAAGACAAATGAGACGTTCTGATTATTGAGGTTATGCATGTAGTGGCACTGTATCAATAACTGTATTATTTAAAGGATTTGATTTTTTGATGCAGAAAATAATGTGTTAAATATGACATAACCAAAACCATTTAACAAAACAATGAATAGAGGTTGAGCTCATCAGCCACTGTCAGTAATTCAGTTTTGAGAACTTTGAAGCTTAACATACTGTTCCTGACAGGACAAGAATTATTACTTTATCAACTGATCGCAGATTCCATTAAAACCTTAAACATGACTGAGTAAACGGACATAAAAGGCCAAGATACATTAAAGCATATACATTTCCTGCTTTGTGAAAACATGATTTTTAAAAAGATGCACAGAATTTCTCATGACAATATTCTCTAAACCATCGTTAGCTGAAAATGGCATTGAATCTGCTAAAAAAAATTCAACTGAATAAATTTGAAGATCTAATTGGCTTCATTCAATGATTAACGAATCAGGCAGCATTCCATGTAGCAAGTAGAGGGCAAGCTGAGCAAGACAACAACAACAAAAAATGTTCTTTAAAATAAAAAAAGATTTTATTTATATATTTATTTATTTTAGAGGAAGGAGAAAAAAGAGAGGGCTCCATCTCACAACCCTGAGATCATGACCTGAGCCAAAACGAAGAGTCTGAAGATCAACCGACTGAGCCACCCAGGTGCCCCCAACAAAAAAGGTTCTTAAACGTAGAGAGAGCTTATTTAAAAAAAAAAAAAAAAAAAAAAAAAAAAAGAGGAGAGGAAGGAAGGAAGGAAGGAAGGAAGGAAGGAAGGAAGGAAGGAAGGGAGATATTAGCAAGGAATCCATTGTTTAGACAAAGCAGTCCTGGAAGGGCTCTATCAGTAAATGTCCCAGTATTGACCCGGAGAGTCTACTTTGAGCGGTTGAAGGTTACATTCCTCTGGGAATGCAGCTGAATCTGCATTTAGAGAAGGTAGTAAGTCTTGGTTTACTGATTTGGGGTTTTAATCCAAGTGACGTCATGTGTTTTCTTTGTCTGTTTTTTACGGATCTTTCAAAGTTGCATAGCTCCATTCCCCAAAAATAATAAAGCAAAGAAGTTTCTATCTCTGTTAACAAATTTATTGCATTCTGTATTCCCCATCCCTCTCAAATAAACAAACTAGAAAAATAAATTATACTTCCTTATTGTCTTGTAACTGATAAACACCCCTTTGATAATCTTCGCCTTTCCTTCTTCAACAGGGAA